>NW_028274809.1:98601300-98904331 GCF_037043125.1 Eumetopias jubatus | reverse complement strand
AAACTTCATCATAAACGCATAAATATAACAAATTCTTTTTGCCACAACTTTTCTCATAAACCTTACATGGTTCTCAATTCCCTGCACATTTTATAAAATTTGGTCCAAAGTTTTATATTCTCCATAATTTGGCCCCGCTCTGACTCTGTAATGTTGGTCTTTCAGTAATATCCCTGGAGCACGTTTATTTTATTTTCCTAAACACATGTAAGTAATATATCCTTACTCATACCATTTCTCTGGAATACACTCTACTCTGCCTATCCAGATTCTGCTCATTCTTCTATACACAATTTTTATTTCATCCTGTCCATGAAGCTTTGTTGGTCAACTCAAAAGAGTTGTACCTTTAAACTTCTGTGGCAGTGACATCACTGGTTATTATTAGTTAACCCTTTTTGTATGTCAAATTTTTCAACTACATGATATATTCAGAATAGGAAGAAGTTCTCTCTTATATCTCTTACCTAAAAGAGTGCCCAGAATATATCAAATACTCAAAGGATATTAGTTACAGAAATGAAAGTGAAAAAAAGTAATTATTTTTGCTTTCAGACATTAAATCTTAATAAACTTCATAGAACATTCCAAGTATAAGAATCAGGGATTTGGCCTTGGCTGTGCTACCAACTATTTACATAACATTAAGTAAATATTTCCATCTTAGTTCCTCCTCTTTGAAATGGAGTCTATGACTGTCTATCTCTATATACCCCATAAACCAACCAGATACATCCTCAGAAAATTAAAAAATCCAGGTTGAAAGAAATAATTTATTATATAAAAATAATTATTTAGCTTAAATTTTGACCAAGGCCTAGTTAACAGCAACATCCAAATATAAATATGACCTTTAGAAATCACAAGGAATCTCAAAATAATTACAGGAGGGAAAACAGTGTATTTTGTTACCACATGGCAAAAAGAACATTTGAATTCCTTCCCACTGTGGGGTCTCTGAGTATTTTTATTCTATTACTATTGTTTTCCCTTTATTTATAGGTCTTCCTTATTAAAAATCTCAAAGGTAAATAACTAAAGAAGAATATTGTGAAAATATATTTTCCTATGCTCTAATACCTAGAATACTGTTCTTAGGAAAGACAGAAAATATAGTACATTTGGCATAAATAGATATATAGATAAATGAAATGTGAAATTTTCTGCAAAACATTTCTTAATAGTAATTAAAATGGGCGCGTGGGTGGCTCAGTCAGTCAAGTTCCTGGCTCTTGGTTTTAGCTCAGGTCAAGATCTCATGGTTCATGGGATCAAGCCCCATGTCAGGCTCAGCACTCATAGGGGAGTCTGCTTGAAGATCCTCACCCTCTGCCCCTCCCTCAACTGACTCTCTCTCTTTCTCTCAAAATAAATAAATAAATCTTTTAAAAAGAAAGTTTCACTCCAAAACAAAAATGAATTCCAAAATATCCCAAAGCGAATTTGCTCAGTAATAAATGATATTTCTATGGAAAACTTATTTTAACATAAATTGTAAAAGAAAATACTTTCCAATTCTTGCTGATTTAAAAGGAAAGGTTCAGTGATATCCAAGTGCTGGATGCCATGGAGGCCCTGTTGGTGGGGGAGTTATGTGGGCAGATGGGATTGGAACAGCTACATTCAGTTGGGGTTTAGGTGAGAAAGAGACACACATAGTGTCTCCTAAATATTCAGACAGTCAAAAGACCAAAGAGAAATGGAAATTTTGTCTCATTATTTTATTACAGTAACTGTTCCAATGACTGAATAATAGCATAAAGTCTGCTCATGTAATTGAATAAATAAAAGCAAAGGAAGCTCAGAGCCTATTTCCTAGAATGACTAAAAATTGTTTTGTTAGATGGAAATAAGTGGTACAGGATTAGGGGAAGGAAAATAACCAAGTGGATGTGTCATTATAGGACTTGATGAATATTTAGCATTACCTTTTCTGAGCTTCAATAAAGTGTTTTGCTTAGGTGAATGGACATAGGACTAGTATCCAGCAGCAGCTCTACAAGAAAAGCTTAGAATAATGCTAAGCTGGTTATATATATTCTATTTCTACCATATTCAAGAACATTTGTTGGCTATCATTAAGGCTAAAATTTAGAAAGTACAATTTAAAAAATGTTTCATTATTGAAAATTTTTAAATACATGGAATTGACTATGTATATATATATTATAATTCCTATAAAACCCCAATTAGATTCTTTTCTAGATGCCAATATAAATTTTTCAAAACTTCATTTAAAAAAGTAAACTGAAGTTTGTAGATGAAAAGTAAAAACAGAATGGCTGACATTCCCCACCATATAATGAAATATATTCTAAAGCAAAAATAATTAAATTCACAAATATTCAGGCAGATCATTGAACTAGAACAGATAGCTGTAGAATTTACCTCATGGTAGGTAGTAAGCTGTCCCAGATGTGAACAATGTTTATCTTCTTGGCTTGCTGTCATGAGATGGCATTCATGATCAATAATACATCGAGACTTGGAGATTTCAAATAAATGGACTTAGAGCCTATGGAGATCTAAGCTGTTCATAGGTAGAGGCTCCCCTGTTTATATAAAGCCTTACAGTATAAAAACAGATTTTGTAACACATAATCCAGTGAGGCTGATGGCTTATTATTATGGCTTACCAAACAAGTATGTTAACAGGGGAAGCTAATGCAGGTTTCTCAATATATTGGATATGTGAAGGCATAAAGAGAGACAGAAACATGGTCAACCACAACCGAAAACTTTGTTAATATAAAGGATTGAAGACTTGGTGATAGTGGCAATTCTAATGAGAAATGAGTCATCAGAATTGGTTCCTCAATAAGATTGGCTGTAGAAAAGTCAATCTGAGAAAGGAAATATATGGAAACCTTTGCTACTCAGACCCTTATTAAGTGTCTTCTCTTAAGCACTCATGATTTTGAATATTAAACAATTTGATTTGATTCTGGAAAAGACAATCTTTAAAGAGAATTTAACCACACATTCAATATATTTCAAAGGGACCTGAATTATGGTATGCATTGCCTGAATTATGGTATGCATTGCAACCTCTCTTGCTCATTTGTTTTATTTTTGTTTTTCTAAATTAGAGTATTTGGAAATGTGCCAATTCTTCAGTTCTCTTTATTATTTTTCAAATGGTTTGATTGTGCACTTTTTGTTGTAAGTCAGCAAACCCCAAATATTTAATTTTCTCTTTTTGTACTTTCCATTTATTGCTAGAATATTTTATCCTCTCAGCAGAGTTAGAATCTGCTAGTGACCCATTTGTCTGCCTGCAATTGTTAACAGTTGACTTTCAGTCCTCTGACATCCTTCTGGTTATATTGAATACCTGTGTGTCAAAGAGAACTCATGACAAGAAGAGTATATAAAACAGAACTCAGAGTAAAATGTTCTCTGAAACTTTGGGTCAACCTCACTATTTCCTGCTCATTAGTGTCACTGACCTCTTGTTCTCTGGTTTCTATCTGTCTGGACTTCTAATCCCTGCCTGGTTCTGCCTACTCTAAGCTACCTTTGCTGAAGTCAATGTCTTCCCCTTTAAACCAAATGAAATAGTAAGAGATTGATGTAATCCTCAGACTCGCTCTTCCCTCCTCAATCTCTGCCCCATCCCCAGAACCGGTTTGGTCTGACTTCTGGATTTGTCCTGGTCTAATCTTATTGCCACTATTATTTAAATCAACTACAACTACTGCTTCAATTAAAATCTCATCAAAATATCATTTTGTACCAAATGCCATGTTTTATAAACAATAGCTCATTTAGACTACATATTAGTCCTGAAATACGGGTGTTATATCCCCACATAAAAGAGGAGAAAATTGTGTCACAAAGATTAATAACTTATTTTAAGACATATGTAAATGATAGAACCAGGAGTCCGATCCATGTATTCTAATTTCAATACTATTCTCAATTTGCCACATTTATATACTAGCTCAACAAGAAACCACACCAATTAATCCATGCGCCAAAAAGGGATTATACATTTCCCTCCAGTGTGTAGGCCTTGAATTGCGAAGGTTCCAGATAGAGCAAGTCAACAATTTAAAGGTATGAACAAAATTGAAAAAGAAATTAAGCCTTTTTAACTATGTGAACAAAAAATTAAATGTATATACATGTGTATATACATATTTATATGTACATATAAATAGATGTGTATGTTAGTATATATATATGTATATACATATGTGTACACAGAATTTTGTTATTTAGACCCAATCAATATAGGAACACCTGTTTATAAACTTATAATTTATTGGATTATCTCAAGAGATAAGAATATCGACACTATCTTATGAAGCAAAGAAAATTAACAAAAAGCAAAAATGGCCTAGAAGAAAAATTTTGTTTTCTATTTGTTCAATTACCATTAATTATTTCAATATGAAATTTACCTCCATAAAAACTTAGAATTAGTAAGAATTTGATTAAAGGGGTTTGTGGAAACTGTGAAGAATGTCATTAATTCAAATGAAGTTACTTTTATTTGATAATTTTATATATATATAAATATTTTGCAAGATATTGTATTTTGCATTGAATAAACTAAAAGGATAATATGCTCAAAAGAAGCAGTTACTCATTTTAACTGAGCATAATAGAATTTGAGCCTATTTTATTATAAACCTTTTTTCCCTTAAAAATGGTCCATATTTTATTCTTTAAAAAAATAACTACACTTTATATTGGTACAAAATCCCAGTAACATATTTTTAAAAATTTTCTGAATTCTTCTGTTATGTTTTCCTTTTCTCTGAAATTATTATTTTGCAATTAATATTTTGATAATAGTATTTATATTCTGTAGGAGGTTAGAAATTGAGTTTAAATTTAAAATTAGCTATCACAATCATGTTATATTTCCTTTAATAATTAAATATCTACATTCTTTTGACACTGAATATTAAGTAATGAGGGGAAAAATTCCCAGTTTGACTTCATATTAGTCTTTCCCAAACCGTTCAGTTTGGAGCATGATTCTCATCCTCACTAGGCCTCACTATTCTCATCTGCAAAACGAAGACAATGCTCACAAGAAACATGGCTGTTGTAAAAATTAAATGAGGTAATGTACACACACGCTACTAAAATGTTGCTTAGGACAGGAAGCCTATAAATATAGGCTTTGTTATATTAAATATTAATATTATATTAAATACTATCAATATATTAATATATCATCTCTAATTATCAATATTAAAATATAAATATATTAATATAATATACTAAATATTATATTAAAATAATTATAATAGATTATCATGATTAATTTATTTATTTGTTGTTTACCAGTACAATTTAATTATTCCTGTTTCATTCTAACCAATTATTACACATTAGTTTTGTTTGTTGCCTCAAATCCAATATAGAATGAGGTAAGACATAAGATAAATAAATTAATTGATTCTAATATGTAACATACTCTTGAAATACATTTTTTTGTCTTTACTACCAATACCCCATTATAATTAGCAAATTTCAAATGAAAAGCTAGCTTTTAAAAAAATATCAGTTGTTTTTGGTTCATTAACTTATTTAAAAATAGTTTGAGTTGGGGCGCCTGGGTGCTTTAGTTGTTAAGTGTTTGCCTTCGGCTCAGGTCATGATCTCGGCATCCTGGGATGGAGCCCCGCATTGGGCTCCCTGCTCTGCGGGAAGCCTGCTTCTCCCTCTCCCATTCCCCCTGCTTGTATTCCCTCTCTCACTGTGTCTCTCTCTGTCAAATAAATAAAATTAAAAAAAAAAAAGTCTGAGTAAATGGCACTATGTAACACTGAGAATTATGCTGACCATTTTCCCTCTTATAGAGCTTTACCATGAATCCTAGATGGCTAAATACAAAATGCACACATTCAGAGCTGTTGTAAAATTTTTTATTCAGTTCTTAGTACCACCCTCCGCTGCTCTGATAGATAATGGAAGTTGACCATTTATGACATTTATCTGATTCTTTTATCACCTAAAATTTTAAAACTAACTGAATATTATTTTGTTGGTAGCAATAATATCTGCTAGGGTATCCTTTTTTATTGATTTTGTGTCTCTCCTTGTTTTTCAAATTTTCTATCTTGGCAAAGCTAAATTGTGTAATTCTTCCTGCCTTCCAATAAACTGAAAATTATTATTAATGATGTTGATATTCACAATATTTTTACTACCTCCAACATCATAGAGGACAGAAATGGATATTCCCGAGGCAAAACTACATGTATGGCATTTGAGAAGTTTCCACCTGCCACTATATTAAGATATTTCTTGCATCTTTGAACAATACCTGCTTGCTAAAAAGTCTATCCTCCATGTAAAATTACAGTTTCTATCCATGTGAATTTTCCCCTAGTTCATGTTCAGCTCCGTACTTTGAAACTTTGACCCACCTATTCTTTATTTTTCTCCCCTTGGGAAAGGCAGTTTTATTTTTGACCTACCTATTCTTGACTGCCAAGTAATGAAGTGATCATGACCTTTGTTCTGGAATGACAAAATGTGGGCATTATTCATGTGCATTTTCCATTTCAGAATTACTTATAACAGAATAAAATTAGTTGGCTATTTACTTTCCTTCACCCGTTCTTTCACTGGACTGACCAATACCAATCTCCCTCACCCTGAAAACTCTGCTTAATCTCTTCTCTGCTTTACTCTTGAATATGCCTGCAAGAGGTTTGAAACAGGCCAGAATGTGTCTTTTACCCATGGTCATACGTGTCTCACATTTTCCTAACCCCTCACCCACGTTTGTTAGTGGCTTCTCCAATTTGATGCTCAAAAACCTGTGTACATGCATTTACTTCCCATATAATAAACATTGAATGGATATTTGCTAAGTGAATAAATAAAAATGGATTGTTATTGTATTATAATAGGAATTTGTTTCCTAAAATAGTTTAGATATTGTGTCAGAGAAAAAAATATATAAAATTCATTTTTGTATCCCATTCACCTACTACAGCACTTGGGACACAGAAGAAGCTCCAAAAATGTATTAAATGAACTGCATCTGCCTTTTCAGATCATAAAAATGATGTAAAGTAAATATTTCTCTTTCCCTCTCCACTTTTTCAGTGTCAACATTTAGGTCTAGTCTTTTTGGGCAATAAAAAATGATGGCCACTTAGAGCTGGGTGAAAAGGAAAAACAAGAAGGATTTGAACAGCACTTAGGTAATGTTGTCCAGCCCGATGATTTATATTACCATGGAGGGACAGCCTCAGGAAAAGACTTTGAAATCTTGAGGACGTAATCTGAACTTTCAGATACTGAATTTCATACACTAAACCTACCCATGAATATGTGCGCATAAGTCTTTGAAAATTTCTTTTCTTCTTTTGTTAAGAACATCACTTTTTTGCTTTAAAAAGTGTTGCTTATTATAAAGCATTTATAACATGAAAAGCAAAAAGAAAGAAAACCATCCCACATTACATCACTAATTATAAATTGCTATAAATTCCAGACACTATTTTTCTGTACATATATACAGAGAGCATATTAAATTAAAATTTACTTCAATTTCACCCAAGTAAAAAAGAAAAGTAAAATAAAAGGAAACCAAGGAAATTGCAGAACTGTTAAATATTGCTTTATAAAAGTTATTATATCCCTAAAGCTTTCTCTCACATGAAAATATTATGAAAAACATTAGCAGTATGAAATATTTTTTCATCAATGATTTAATGTTATGCAGTACCTATTGACTCTCTGCTATGAAAGTTGAGGGCTTTAGCAACTGATTCTCTTCCCACTTTCACTCTATGAACTGCTTCGTGTGTGCTATTTTACTTGTTATCAATTACATCATTATTTTTGTACCATTAATGTTTCCAACCTACAAATTTTCTACTGTAAAACAGCATAATAACAGTTCTGGATACTTGTTCTCTATTTCCTAAGTCCATTCATGTTAGGAACATATCCCTGGTCTTTATACCTTATTTAAAATGTTAATTTGGTATAGGTGGAATATTTGTTCATTCTACAAGTTGACATACACTACTCTGCATATCATCTTCTGATACTGAATGTTGTTTTAGGGAAATTTGAGGCCAACCTGATTTCTTTTTCCTTCTAGTAGCTATATTTTTTCAACCTGACTTTATATTACTTCACTTTTAAAAATCATGAATTTAATTAGGTGATGTTTCAGTAGTGATTGTTCAAGTTTGCTAGAACATATGTTCTTCTAATATGAATATCTTATTCTCTACTTCAGGGAAAGTTTATCTCATTATATCTTTTAATGTGTTTTTCCATTCCATTTATTTATTTTTCTACATTAGAAGACAACTCATCTTTTTGTTTAATTTTGACTTTCTTTTTGGTAATCTTTGTCACCTCTATCCACTGGAATTAAGTATAGCTTTATTCTATGTCAGTAACTGGATTCTTCAGAAGTAACATCAATTCTTTTAATTTGTATTTTATTCTTTAATTCTGCTTCTTTTTCATTGTGTTCTTATTGATATTGTTCTTACTAGTGTTTCTCAGTTTGTTGCCTTATGTTTAGTTTCTCTTTTTATTTTTTATCTCATTTATTTTTAAAACCATCTTATCTTTATAAACTTTATTACATTGAAATTATTAGTTTGTTGTTATATACTTCCAAAATTATGAAGAACTTTTTGTCTGTTTACCTGAGTTTTGTTTCTTTCTTGGCCACAAAATGGTCCAGTATAATAGTTAAGTGTTTAGACTCCAGAACCAAACTGCCTAGATCAAACCCCGGCTCTGTTTTTTACTTGCTGTTTGACTTTAACAAGTGACTTAATCTCTCAGTTATCCAGTTTGCTCCTCTGTAAAACGGGGATGATAGTTACTGTATGTACTTCAACCCAGTTTTTGTGAAGATGAAATGGGTAGCATAGGAAATAATATAGCCTAGTACCTGGAAAAAGGTAAGACCACTGTACAGAATAAAAGATAAACTCAAAATGGATGAAAGACCTCAATGTGAGACGAGAATCCATCAAAATCCTAGAGGAGAACATAGGCAGTAACCTCTTCGACATCGGCCACAGCAACTTCTTTCAAGATACATCTCCAAAGGCTAGTGAAACAAAAGCAAAAATGAACTTTTGGGACTTCATCAAGATAAAAAACTTCTGCACAGCAAAGGAAACAGTCAACAAAACAAAGATGCAACCCACAGAATGGGAGAAGGTATTTGCAAATGACACTACAGACAAAGGGCTGGTATCCAAGATCTATAAAGAACTTCTCAAACTCAACACCCCAAAAACAAATAATCAAGTCAAAAAATGGGCAGAGACATGAACAGACACTTCTCAGAAGAGCACATACAAATGGCTAACAGACACATGAAAAAATGTTCAGCATCATTAGCCATGAGGGAAATTCAGATCAAAACCACATTGAGATACCACCTTACACCAGTTAGAATGTCAAAAATTGACAGGGCAAGAAACAAGAAATGTTGGGGATGTTGTGGAGAAAGGGGAACCCTCTTACACTGTTGGTGGGAATGCAAGTTGGTACAGCCACTTTGGAAAACAGTGTGGAGGTTCCTCACGAAATTAAAAATAGAGCTACCCTATGACCCAGCAATTACCCCAAAGACACAGATGTTGTGAAAAGAAGGGCCATGTGCACCCAAATGTTCATAGCAGCAATGTCCACAATAGCCAAACTATGGAAAGAGTCGAGATGCCCTTCAACAGACGAATGGATAAAGAAGATGTGGTTGATATATACAATGGAATATTACTCAGCCATCAGAAAGGATGAATACCCAACTTTTACCTCAACATGATGGGACTGGAGGAGATTATGCTAAGTGAAGTAAGTCAAGCAGAGAAAGTCAATTATCATATGGTTCCACTAATTTGTGGAACGTAATGAATAGCTTGGAGGACATTAGGAGAAGGAAGGGAAAAATGAAGGGGGAAGATCAGAGAGGGAGACAAACCATGAGAGACTATGGACTCAGAGAAACAAACTGAGGTTTTCAGAGGGGAGGGGGGTGGGGGAATGGGGTTGCCCAGTGATGGGTACTAAGGAGGGCACATGTTTCATGGAGCACTGGGTGTTATATGCAAACAATGAATCATGGAACACTACATCAAAACTAATGATGTATTGTATGGTGACTACCATAACATAATAAAAGAATCTCATTCTTCCAATACTTATTCAAATGGATAAAGTATAACTGCCCCCCAAAACAGTGACCACTAGAAAATAAACAAGGAAAAACACAGAGTTTAAGAGTATAAATATCAAAAGACACAAAATCCATGATCAAAGAACAAAATACAAGATTCTACAGTAGTAAATCACACCATAGCAAGATTCTTGCTCCTGTTTCTTTCCCTTAGAAGGCAAAGTGGTATCCTACAATTCAAAATCCTAAGAACTTTCACTAATAGTCCCAAATCTTTTGAGCAGGGAGTTTTCAACCTTTCCTATGACAGAAGAGAAGTGAAATGGACTGAAAAGGAAACACAGGTGAAACAGGTATAGCAGAAAATACATTATGCTTTCCTCTTCTTCCTGTTAATAGCTCTTCTACATTTCCTGGCATCCCTTGCAGATAAGCTTGGCCATGAGACTCCAAGGGAGTATGTGGAAACTGATTTGGACCACTCTAGTCCAGGCTCTTAGAAACCTCCCTTGTTTCCATGCCAGGTTAGACAAGAGAGGAGGCAGCCCCAAGAAAAAACTCAAGAAGCTACAGGTTGAAGCTAGGAAAGACTCTTTCAGCCCAAGTTTCAGAAACATTACACAGAATAGGGCCACCTCTATAACATCTTTATTCAATATGGTAAAATGAAGGAAAAAAAACTTAAAAAAAGACATCTTTTACTGTGTTTGAGCAGTTTACAATTTTTACAACTTTCAAACGTTTGTCATGTAAGGCTACATTAACTACAATTCACGAGCAATGAAAAAAAGAGTTATCTCAGTCTCAGTGAATGCAGTGAAGTTTCCAGGGCTACATGCTGCTTTGGGAATTGATATGAAGCCTGGGGCTATACTGAATATAGCAGATCCTTCAACTCTGTGTGGCCAACCCTCACATGTGGCTTCACAGAACCTCAGGAGCGAGGGAGGAACTCCTATATTCTATCAAAAACTGCACACCACTTCAGATGAACTCTCTCCATTCCCATCATTTCCTTAGATTGCAGAAAAATTAGAAGAAACACCCAGCCCCACCCAGATGAAAGACCAAAAATCTGAGAAAGAAAAGAGCTTGGGTGTTTAAGGAATGGAAAGGATGTCAGGTGGAAGACAATCATGAGGAGGCAGGAGAGTTGTGCCCAAGTCAGAAATGACATACGAAAAGTTTGGGTATGCTGATCCTATATGGTCTTGCAGATTTTTTATTTCAGGTATTATTGTAGACCCCATTTTGGATTTTATGCTGAGACCTATGGGAAACACTGAAGGATTTCAAGAGGACAGCAACAAGATATAATTTATACTACAAAAAATTACATTGCAGGGGTAGACAAACTTATAAGTAGGAAAGTCAGGAAATCATTACACATGATAATAAAAACATCACCCGCTCTTAGAAATGACCTTCAGTTTAATAACTACAGTAACTAGGAAAGACCAGAACCAGTTTGAAACCTGACACATCAATAACATTTCACTTCAGTGAACATGCCTCAAAAATCCATCCAACTTGTCATAGTCCCACATAGACTCACTCTAGTAAACACACTTCTAAGACTGATACCAACCTCCTGCCACCTCTATAAGCAACACAACCCCATGATTAAACTCATTAATATTGTGCAGTGATAAAAGAAAGAGTGTTTGGAGAGACCTGAATAATCCATCAAGTAGCTACGGTCTTTCAAATGGCTCTGTGTATGTGTGTGTGTGTGATACATATATATATATACTTAACATTCCCTTTATACCATGGATTGTTTTAACCAAAAACAATAAATCTCCTCATGTGTAAATGATAATGGTTTGGAATTGTGACAGTAAACAAATCTGTAATGGAGAATGTGAACCAGGCGAGCTGAAAAATGGGTGGTAGGCAGAGGTCAACATAAGTAGGACTGGGCCCTAATTGCTCAGAAGTGAAGTATTAAAAACAAAACAACACACTGAGGGTTCTAGAGGGGAGGAGGGTAGGGGGATGGGTTAGCCTGGTGATGGGTATTAAAGAGGGCACGTACTGCATGGAGCACTGGGTGTTATGAACAAACAATGAATCATGGAACACTACACCAAAACAAATGATGTAATATATGGTGATTAACATAACAATAAAAATTAAAAACAAAAACAAAACAAAACAAAACAAAACAAAAAACGAAGTGGTGAAGTATCCACTGCTTAGAAGTGGGGAACATTTATCATCTAGAATCTCTGAAAGTAAGTGGGACTGAAAAAAAAGGTAAGTTTTCATAATTAGTAAAACACATACCTAATGACAAGCAAAAGAATAGGGTACATGCTTAGGGCAATTTCCATGTTTCATCTTTGCTCAAAACTAAAGACATTATTTGTTAACAAGTGTGCAAGACCTCTTCAGTTTTGTCCACTACCACCTTGTAGTGAACATCCATCTCAAAAGCTCTGTTTACAGCAAAGTGACTAACCATAGTAGACACTCAGTAGGTTTGTGTTAAATGAAAGAAGACTTGAATTTTGAAATTAATACCTTTGAGTGTTCTTTGAAAATGTCAATGTTCTAGAAACTACTCTGAGGTTTTCTGAAGAGAAATCTCTAAGAGATGTGTAATTTCCTAGGTAAATACTGAACAATAATATGTGTGCAGTTTGAATAGTAACTATATTGTATTTCCTCCATTTGAATTGTCTTTCACTATCCTAGTCAATCTTTTTGCAGCATTGTATTTCCCCTTCTTCTCAGAGCACTCTTTTCCTCTGTCTTACAGGGCACCATCTTTGCCTATTTTTTCTCTTTCACATATTTTCCTTTTCTATCTCCTCTGCTCATCTCTAAGTATTAAAGAGTCCTAGGGATTTGGGCTGTCTATTCTTCTATAACTATACTGTTCCCTGAGTGGTCTTCTCAAGTTTCATGGTTTGGCCAATGATTTCAAAATGTAGATGTGCAGCATTTCCTTCTAGTGTACACTCCAGACTCATATAACCAACTAACTAAACACTTAGCATATGAAGCCATTTAAATTTAACTTCACAAAAGCAGAACTCTGATTTTCACCTCTGCTAATGGAAACTTACCACTCTTTTCTTTGCTTCATCCCTAATATAATTCATTTCTAACTCCTCTTGGCTCTGTAATGAGCATATAACCATACACCACCATTTCCAATGCTACCTCCTTTGTTCAAGACTCCATATATCAAACCCAGGTTACTTCAATATCCGTGGAAGTGGTCTCCAACATTCAGACTTGTCCCCCTTCCATTGCTCTCCACACAACAGCAACAGTAACATTTTTCAAAACTAAATTAGATTCTATTATTACCTATATAAAATATATATGAGATTTTTCATCACTATTATAAAGTCCAAAGCACCTCATTGGCCTACAAGTTCCTGCACAATCTGGACCCTGTTTATCTCTTTGATTTTTCTCTTCTTATTTTCTCATCTCCTACTATATCCCAGAATCAATGGCCTCCTTTTTCTGTGTCTTAGGGTCTTTAAAGTTTATGTTTCCTAAGCCTATAGGTCTATCCTCCCACGTATTTGCATGACTGTCTCCTTAGGTCTCAGTACAAATATGTCTGAAAAAAAGCCCCTCTTACCACCCTATCAAAAAAATATGTACCTGCAGTCAAACTTTATTACATATCTCTATTTTATTTTAAGGCAATTATAACTTATTTTAAGGCAATTATAACTATCTGAAAATATTTCTTTCCATTATGTATTTATTTTTCATTTGCCTTTCTCCACTATGATAGCAAGAAAAATAACTCTCCTTTACTATTATATCTCTAGTCCTGAGCACAGTGCCTGGCATGTAGTAATTATTTTAATGTGCCGAATAAACAAATTAGTAAATATATTTTATATGTATAAGATCAAAGTGATCAAAATAGGGGAAAATAACTATAATCCAACCACATGGTTGAGTGACTGGTACTTGAATATATCTATGACTAAACAGATTTGTAGATAAAGACATGGTGCTGAAATTATTTTTACATGTCTTGACATTTTATTTCTTCAATGTTGCCTAACTTGTTCCTGAAAAAATATAGCTAACGTTTTATGGGGCACCTGGGTGGCTCAGTGGTTAAGCGTCTGCCTTTGGCTCAGGTCATGATCCCAGGGTCCTGGGACTGAGCCCCACATCAGGCTTCCTGCTCCCTCTCCCACTCCCCATGCTTGTACTCCCTCTCTCTCTGCCTCTCTCTCTGTCAAATAAATAAATAAATAAATAAATAAATAAATAAATAAATAAAATCTTTATATATATATATATAGTTGACATTTTATTTATATTTTACTAATATATTTTTAGTATTATATGTAAGCCACCACAAAATTTTCTATGATCTAAGGCAGAGGAAAAAGAATTAAAGATGTGACTGGCAACCTGAAGAAAATGGAAGATGTATGGTTATCAATCAAATGACTTTCTCTCATCCACCATTGCCTTTTTAAAAAACCTTTTTATGCCTGTGATTGAAGTTGATACAGTTTAAAATACACTGTCATAACTTTAAGGTGTTTAATGTAATTATAATGGTAACCACAAAGAAAACATCTGTAGAATATACACAAAAAGAAATGAGAAAGGAATAAAAACATGTCACTACAAAAAGCCAATGAAATAAAAGAAAAAGAGGAAAAAAGGACAAAATATACAGATCCTACAGAATACAACAAAATGGCAACTGCAATTCATTCTGTATCAATAATTACTTTAAATGTAAATGGATTGAACACCCCAATTAAAAGATATAGAGTGGATGAATGGATAAGAAAATAAGATACAACAATACACTGTTTACAAAAGACTCACTCTATAAAGAAACACAGAGGCTGAAAGTGAAAGGACATAATAGGAATGGCCATGTTCATGTGACACAAAATCAACTTTATAACAGAAATTGTCCTCAGACATAAAAAAAGGCAGTATATAATGATAAAATAGTCAATTCTCCAGGAAGATATAGTAATAATAAATATATACACACTTAACAAAAAGTACCCAAACACATAAAACAAACATTGATAGAATTGAAAGGAGAAATAGTGCCATAAAAATAGTAGAAGACTTCAATATTCTACATTTAGATATGGATAGGAGAACCAGAATAATCAATGAGGAAACAGGGGGTTTGAACAGCATTGTTATAGGCCAAGCAAACCTGATATATATATGTATGTATTTCTAAAGTGCACATAAAAGATTCTCTAAGATAGACCACATATTAAGCTATAATACAAATCTTAACAAATTCAAGAAAATTGAAATCATCCACAGTATTTTCCCTGAACACAATGGAATGAAGCTAAAAATTAATAGCAGGAGGAAAATAAGAAAATTCACAAATATGTGGAAATTAAACAATTCACACTTAAATAACAAATGGGTCAAACAAAAAATTATAAGGGAAATTAGAAAATACCTGTAGACAAATGTAAATGAAAATACAGCATCTCAAACAAGGTGCTACTCTCATGCTGTTTTCAAGATTCGTCTTCGTTTTTCAATAGTTTGATTATAATGTATTGTTTTTTTAGATTTTTGGATGTGTACGTTCAAATCTTTCATCAGTTTAAGATGTTTTCCTTCATTAAATCTTCAAATACTATTCTTGCACCTTTCTCTCTCACTCTCCTTGAGACTCCTTGATCCTTGATCTTTTGGATATTGTTCTAGAACTCCCTCAGGTTCTATTCATTTTTCCTCATTGTTTTTTTCTTTCTGCTTCCCAGATTTGATAGTTCCAATTGTCCTTATTTTCAGGTTTGCTGATTCTTTCTTCTGCATTCTCAAATCTCCTGGTGAATTCCTTTAGTGATTTTTTTGTTTCCTGTAGTGAAATTTTTATTTCAGTCATACTTTTCAGCTCCAGAATTTCTATTTGGATATATTACTGCTACTTATTGATACTTATTTTCTTAATACATTGTTTTCCTGGTTTCCTTTATTTCTTTGTCCATGTTTTTGTTAGCTTTTTGAGTATGTTTAAGATATCTGATATAAAGGTTTTGTCTAATAAGTACAATGTCTGTGCTTCTTCTGAACCAGTTTCTGTCACTTTATTATTTTCATGTGAATGAGCCATACTTTCCTATTTCTTTTTATGCCTTGTGGCTGTTTTTTTGAAAATTGGACACTTTTGAACATTTTAATGCAGTAGCTCTGGAAATTAAATTCTCCAAGAAATCAACTTCTTGCTAATATTAACTACTGCAGAACAGAACTTGCTAATATCAACTATTTAGGGATGCAGTTGTCTGGCAAATTTTACAAACTATTTTCGAAGACCCTATTCCTTCTGCTTTGAGGTCACTGAAGTCTATATCCCATTATTTTAGCAGTCAATAGTCAACCTGACAAAAATTTCTTTAAATACCTGGAGTCAAAAAGAAAAGAAAAAAAATAGCTGATCTGTTGTGAGCTGAGGCATCTCTTCAATGCTAATCTTTGAATGCTAATGCCACCTAGAACTCTGTCTTAGCCATCTCTTGCTTTTGAAGAACACACATATTCTTCAAACATACATGCCTAGCATCTTCTCAGGTCTATTCTGAGACTGCTTCAATCCCTGGGCATGGACACTGCACTTAATATTGCCCAGTGAAAGCTGATCCTTCTGAGTCTTTATTTCTTCAAGAAACTTCTTCTTGAGCTGCTTCTTTCCCAGGTGTGAAAATTGTCTGCTGTTTACCCATTCACTGTCTCTTGCCTCAGGGAGGCACAATGTATGTCTTTAAATCTTTTGATGGATGCTGTCACTACTCAGAAAGCCAACCCAGCCTGATGGGGGAGGGTGGGTGGGTGGAGAAACAAATGTTAGTCTCTGCCCTGGTCCCTAAGAAAACCACCAGTGCACTGATGTTTGTGCCTTCTCAAAATTCATGTGTTGAAACTTAATCCCTAATAATCCCTAACATGGTGTTATCGAGAGGTGGCATCTTTGGGAGATGATTAGATAATGAAGGCGTAACTCTTATAAAAATAGGATTAGTGCCCTTATAAAAGAAAGCCCCAGAGAGACCCCCAGAAAGTTCCCTTGTTCTTTCTACCATGTAAGGATGCAACAAGACAATAGCAGTCTGTAACCCAGCAGAGAGTTCTCACCAGAACTTGACAATGCTGGCACCTTGATCTCAGACTTCCAGTCTCCAAAACTGTGGGAAATAAATTTCTATTGATTATAAGCCACCCTATCTTTGGTATTCTGTTATAGCAGCCCAAACTGACTAAGACAACCAGTCAGGTCAAAACATACAACCATAGTACTTTAAAAATAAGATCCTTATTAGCACCCAGCACCAGCAAGCTATACCAGGTATGTGGGCCACCATTCCCAAAGCCGCTATTCCTGCTGTGCTGGGGAGTTGGGCATGGTAATTGGATGAGTGAAATGTTTCAATGGCCTTACCAAATCTTAGCTATACTTTTCTTCATCAAGTGGTCCCCTGGTTGTTATAAATTTTGGATTAGATTAGGTTCCAGAGTTCCACAAAAGTTTATTCTGTCAGTATCACCAGTTTATGATTGTTTCAGCGGAGGGACCTGTTATTTAACCACCTTACTCTGACATTTCCTGAGGGATCACTCCCTGTGTGATTATCTCTTGGTCTAAGGACTGCACCTTATCTCTCTTTCTCTGATGCATAAGGCTTAACGTCTGGAAAAGAGAGATTGTACTTGGCTTAGTTCAATTTATCATTACAACTAGATAAAGCAATTTGAGATAATGGCCAATTCATAGATCAGTAGTAGTATTTCCATATACTAAGATAAATTAAGGTATCACCTAGGAATATTATTTACATATCTGCCCAGAGCAATTTCTTTGTATTGCTCTATTTTGTCTCATTTGTCAATTATAGAGTGGCCTAGAAAAGTCTTTGATAACTGATAAAGTTATAACTTTATTATTATGCTTTAATTCTCATTTCATAGAAATCTTTAAACATATTATGTATTGCATGTTTTTTGAAAGTCACAAAATGGATTAGGAAGAAATTATCTCATTGTATACACAGTATTTATTAAGGTATAGCATATCTAGATGTACTTTATCCTTCTAAACACAGTTTTCTTTTTCTATATATTTTTAAAATTTTTCTAATGTATTGCATACTGTTTTCCATAGTAGAGTTAAGCAATTATATTAAAATTTAAAAAATTAAATTGTGAGAAGGAATAAACAGAATAATAAAGGATAGTTTAAAAGGCAAATTAAAAGCAGAAAGTTCTCAATTTAATCCTTTCATTGGAGTTCGACCTATGAAGAACTCTGAACATACCTATATGAAATCACATATCCACTTCCTCATGAATGTAGGTAAAAACAAACAAACTAATAAAAACCGTTTCCAGAAAAGGAAGTTGTTGTCTACATCCACCCTGAAAATCATGAGGCAATGTGGGAGAGTACTGGCAACTTTTACCTCTCCACTGGAAATGACTGACATTTATGCAAGTGAGAACAGTTAATTAATTGATGTTCAAAATAATAAAATAACCCAAAATATAACTATTTTTCATATCTTATTGTTATAAATGGTGTGTATATAAAATAATTCATATAACGTATATGTATACTTTAACAAAGAATAAAAATAAATGCCTGTTGTATAGCTTAAAAAACCTAGGAGCCATTTAACTACCATATGGTAAAGTTGCATATTGTCACATTGGTGACCCTGCTAGCTAAGTTTATTTCAGTGTTCTTTGTTTATAATTGTGCACTGATTAAATATTTGGAAAGAGGTTAATTTTTTTTTAATTTTTAAGTTTTATAAAATGGAACTATTCAAATGAGAATTCTAAACTTTCCAATTTGAGACACTTCCAGGATTAAGTAGGGTCTTCACTCCTTAAAACCTTTTCTTGAAACATCCAATACAGTTACTTATTAGATTGCCAAACAATAATAAAAAGCTCAACAGTATTACAGAGACTTAAATAATGCCATGTGTCTCAAAAAATATTTTCAAACTAGTTTTTCTCTAGAAAAGTGGGAAAGATTGGAAAGGGATTCCCTTTCTAAATGATTTTCTCTGTTTCAACTGATATAGTTCCAAATATGTTCTATCATGGATTATCTATCTATCTATCTATCTATCTATCTATCTATCTATCTATCATCTAAAGTTCTATAGAAGTTCTATATTTATATATATATAGTTCTAAATATATTCTATATCTAGTTGATGTATCTTTTAACTTTTGGATATTGCTCATGACAGTACTGGAAGTCTCACTACTCCTCTTCAATATGAAACTGGTTAAAATTTTCACATCTTATGTCTAGAAAATAGGGTGAATTTTAGTAATTGCAAAATACTCTTTGTAGAGCCTTTTTTCCCCCATCCATCAAGAAAGTAGTATTATGGGAGATTTTGGAACTCTTTGCATCCCTTTCAATCTTTATGACACTGTTACTACCCTCTAATTCAAAGTACAGTAGCACCTAGCCTTAATTTGTATTTAAAAGAAATGGTTTAGTATTTCAACATTTAATTTGATATTAACTTTAGACATAGACCACTTATTAGGGTAAGGATATTTCAATTTCTATTTCTAACTGCATATGAATTTTATCATAAATCAATATATATTTTATTAAGTGGTATTTTTTCAGCTACTTTGATGAGCATGAGATTTTCTCTTAAATCCAGTAATATGACATATTAGTAGAGTTTTCTAATATTGAAACAAACCTTTATCTCTGGAAGAAACCCATCTTATTCAAAATAGATTACCATTTCTACCTCATGTTCAATTCTGTTTGTTAATTTTTTTCCCGAATTTTTACATCTGTGCCACTAATAAGATTGCCCATAATTTCGCTTTCTCATACTGAACATGTAGGAGTTCGAAATTAATATTATAATTGGTAAAAAAATAAATAAATACAATAGACATGCTAAAATGTGGTTCTTTCAAAGAGTAAAGTTGAACAACCTTTGGTGACAGTATTCAAGAAGAAAGAAAGAAGGCACAGACAGAATCAGCAATGAAAACTGGCACATCATTACAGCTGATTCTGATAAGGCAATAATATATACAAAATTGTAACAATGTACTTGAAAATTTAGACAATGTGGTTAATTGTTAGAAAAATAAGTCTCACAAACTGATATAGGAAGAAATAGAAAATTTGATTTGTATAATATTGTTAAAGAAAATCAATCAGTAGTCAAAAATACTTTCACAAAGTAAACATCAGATGCAGATGGCCTCATCAACAAGTTCCACTGAATATTTCAGAAACACATAATTTCATCTAGACCTAAAGTCTTCCCAGACAGTACTCCCCAGCTCACTTTATGAGTGAGGCTCACAGAACTTTGAGGTTTAAGGATGGTAATGAAAGTGTGAAAATGACTAATTACAGGCTGATCTTACTCAGAAACATAGGTGCAAAATGTTAGCAAACATATTTAACAATACATGAAAAAGATAATACAGTGTGAACAGTTAGATTTTCCCAGGAATATAAAGTTGTTTCAACAGCTACAAAGTTAATCAATGCTAGCCAGAATATTAGCACATTTAAAAGGGTAATTTAGGGTGCCTGGGTGGCTCAGTCATTAAGTATCTGCCTTCGGCTCAGGTCATGATCCCAGGATCCTGGGATCCAGCCCCACATCAGGCTCCCTGCTCAGCAGGAAGCCTGCTTCTCCCTCTCCCACTCCCCCTGCTTGTGTTCCCTCTCTCACTGTGTCTCTCTCTGTCAAATAAATAAAATCTTTAAAAAAATAAAAAAATAAAAATAAATAAAAGGATAATTTATGTGATCATCTCATAGATGCAAAATCATCATCATGATATAAAATCTTAGAAAAACAGGAATAAAGGAATATTCACGTAATATGATTAAAATGTGTCTATGCATATATGCATATCATGTATATGTCAGCATTTTAGTATTTATATATAATATAAAATATAAACATGTGTATGTATATGAATGTATGTATATATAGGCATATTTAATAAATATTAATATATATTTATATTGTTTTTTTTTAATTGGAAAGAAGTCCAAGCTCACCATCTTTATTCAGTATACCAACAATGCTATCCTGTAGAATAAGGCAAGAACAAGTGGAATAGAGAGAAACAAAATTGCCATTAAATACATGGATTATATGACTGCATATGTAAATGTTCCAAAGGAAATTGCAAATACATAATCAACATTAAGACAAGGATCACTGTGATTAGATTTATTGATTTATTATCCATCCAGCAGCCCTATTAAATCCTTGTCTTAATGTCGATTATATATTTGTAACTTCTTTTGGAACATTGGATCTATAGAACTATCACCTCTAAAAGTTCCTTTGTGCTCCTTTGAAGTCAACTCTTTCCCCATGCTCAGGCAATCATAAATCAGCTTTTTTCACTATAGATTAAGTTTGCCTTTTCTAGAATTTCACATAGCATGTACTCTTTCTTCAGGCTCCTTTATTCAGTATAGTGTTTCTAAGATCCATTCATGTTGTTTAACTTGTTATTAGTTCCTTTATTTTTGTTGCAGGATAGTATTCCTTTGTGTGATTATAGCAATTTGTTTATCCAGTCTCCTATGAATGGACATTTGGACTTTTTCCAGTTTGATGCTATTATGAATAAAGCTGCGGGTGCTTGGGAGACTCGGTTGAGCATCAGACTCCTGGGTTAGGCTCAGGTCATGATCTGTGTGATCATGTGAGATCCCACATAGGCTCTACACTCAACAGACAGTCTGCTTGAGATTCTCTCCCTCTCTCTCTCTGCCCTTCCCCTCATTTGCTCTCTCTCTCTCTCTCAAATAAATAAATCTTTAAAAAAGTAAGAAATAAAGCTCCTATAAATATTTGTATTATGGCAACTCCTCAGAATGAAATTGCTGGTTGTTGCAGTAAGTGTACATTTAATTTTATAAGTAACTGCCAAACAGTTTTTCAAAGTGATATATGACTTTACATTCCGACCAGCAGTATTTGGATATTCCAGTTGTTCCACATTATTTGTCAACTGCATCAGTTGGGGTTCTTCTGAGAAACAGAACCAACAGGATATGCATAGGTATTTAGAAAAAGACAGATCTTATGATTATTGGCTTACATGAAGCTCATGTGGAGGCTGAGAATCCCATGATCTACTCTCTGCAAGCTCTAGCCCAAAGAAAGCTATTGATGTAGCTCCAGTCCAAACCCGAAGGACTGAGAACTGGGTAGACAATAGTGTAAGTCCCAGTCTAAGTCTGAAGACCCAGGGATGAGGAATCAATGGTTTAAGTCCTTGTCCAAAGCCAAAGCCTGAGAACAAGGAACGCTGATGTCCAAGGGAAAGAGAAAATGGATGTTCCAGCTCAAGCAGAGCTTCAAGAGAGCAAATTTGCCCTTCCTCTGCCCTTTTTGTTCTAATCAGGCCCTCAATGGATTGGATGATGCATACCCACACTGGTGAGGGTGATATTTATTTATTTATTTATTTATTTATTTATTTATTTATTTATTAAGATTTTATTTATTTATTTGACAGAGAGAGACACAGTGAGAGAGGGAACACAAGCCAGAGGAGTGGGAGAGGGAGAAGCAGGCTTCCCGCTGAGCAGAGCACCTGATGCGGGGCTCAGGACCCTGGGATCATGACCTGAGCGGAAGGCAAATGCTTAATGACTGAGCCACCCAGGCACCCCCAGTGAGGGTGATCTTTAAATGCCAATGCTAATGATTCAAATGCTAATCTCTTTCAGAAGGAGCCTCAAAGACACATCCAGAAGTCATGTTTTACCAGTTATCTGGGCATCCCTCAGTCCACCACGTTGACACATAAAATTAACCATCATACCAACACTTGGCTATGTCAATATTTTTGGTGTTTTCAATCTAATGAATTTGTAATAGTAATTCATTATGCTTTTAATCTAAATGTTAATGTGATGACTAATGATATGAGCATATTTTCATGTGCTCGCTTGTCTTATTCTGTTGTGAACTGGTCAATATGTTGTGTAATTTGTACAGAATTGCTTTCTTATTGTTAACTTGTAAGAGCTCTTTGTATATTATAGATTCAAGTATTTTTACAGCATTATAATTGCCTTTGGGGGTAGATAGATATTCAATGGTTTTGGTGTCCTGGATATTTTTTACTTTTATAGCTGGAGATATTTACAGTTTTTACATTAATATTCTTTAAACTATACATAATGTTTTATGCATTCCTCTGTATATATGTTATATGTATTCTTACCCTGGTAGGTCCAAGCAAGAAAAGAAAGGATGTTGGATGGAACTTCTGATGCTCTCGTTAAGTCGGACACCCCAGAAATTTCCATCTTGTGCCTCTGCTATTACTTTAGTCCCTTGAAATATTCTACCGGATCCTTAGGATTCACTGAGGAGAGAGATGATTATTGCTAGTTTCTTATTGGCCAGTTTCTAGTAGTGGCACATACCATTTCTGGTAACAGGTAATTTGCTAGTCTTTAGTTATATGGCCTCATTTAAATGCCTAAAATACTAGAAAGTACAATTTAGCTGTAATCCTAACGGGGGAAAATTATTCTTTTTTATTCTTATTTTTTATAGTCTCATTTCAGTTTTCATTTGGTCCAAAGATGGGCACATGGTCCAAGTCTGAGGTATTACTTTATTTCTTTATTCTTACTACAATGATTCAGGATGGTTATTAAACCCAAATTAGCCCAAAGAACCCCAGTGCATTACAGCTAAGTTTTGAGAACCACAGGACAGTGACTAGGGTGAGTGCCTCTTACATTTTACAACTAAAGTGGTTCACTTAACCCAATACAGTCCCAGTCTTGAGAGCCACTATTCTTCATTAAAAATCAGGAGCTCTCTAGAATGTATTTTTAAAAGTTCCTGCTATTTTGGTTTCTAAACAAACTATTTAAATAATAGGTGGTCCTGCTCCTGCAAGACACTGGGTGGGAATAATTATTCTCAACCTCAGAGAACAAGTTGTGAAAAAAAAATCAATTTATATTTGTAAATATTATAGCCACTAAAAAAAAGGCACTCTCTCTCTCTCTCTCTCTCTATATATATATATACATATATGAAATCCCAAGATTCTCTGAAAAAACAGTGTAGCAATCCTGCAGTTAAAAATAAAATTAATTAAAAATGAAAGCATGGGTACTGTGTTTACAATACAGCGTGTAGTATAATTGGCTTGGGAATTTATGACAATTAGTTTTTAGGTGTATTTGGTAACGAAATTTTTATATTTTTATTCTACTTAGTTCATATAAATGTACTATAATTTAGGCACTGCTGTCCCCATTTTACAGATGAGAAAATGTTGCATGGAATATTTTTTAATATAATGAAGTTTTTGAGTAAGATTTAAATATATGTCTGTACAACTATAACCTCCATGCAATTTATTTTTTTAAGGATTTTATTTATTTATTTGTCAGAGAGAGAGAGAGAGCACAAACAGGGGGAGAAGCAGAGGCAGAGGGAGAAGCAGGTTCCCTGCTGAGCAAGGAGACCAATGTGGGACTCTATATGGGATCATGACCTGAGCCAAGGGCAGACACTTAACTGACTGAGCCACCCAGGTGCCCCAACTCCATGCAATTTAGAGAAAATTTTTTATTGATGATAATCAATCAATTGGTAAATCATTGAGAATCTACTTAAAGGTACAACATGCTCTGAACTCTTAAACACAAAGAAGAGGGTTACTACCCTTATGCCCTAGAAATTTATAGTTTAGGATATGTGCAAAAAATCTTATTATACTCATAAGCAATTAGATAGTAATACAAATGATCTTTGATAGAGTTCTAAACTGTCCTGTTCCAACTGGTCAATTAAAAAGTCATTAATTTCTGGTATTCTCCACTTAAGGTCATTCAGCATAAAATCTATAAAAGATCTGAACATAAATGGTATTTTAAAAACAAGGTGGATATTTGTTATACAGAGAAGAGGGTTAAAGGTCCAGATTCCAATGTTTGCAAAGAATTAAAGGTATAGCCACTTGCACAGAACGACTATGAAATCATAAGGACTTTGGTTTGGGGAGCCAAATTCACAGCATCCTGCTCTAAATGTTAGTTAGGATTTTCATGGTCAATACCACATGCAATGCCATGATGACATGCCGAAGGCAAGGTTTCATGCATGGAAATGATGTGTGTGCCTTAAAAAGTCCTGATTAATAAGTAAATGTGAGGCATCCTTAGAAAACTCTTGGTAATACCTTTGATGTTTGTATATTTAGGAGAAGACTGTCAAATTCTGAGAAAGCAACTTATAAAACAGATCAGAATAGACTGATATATACCAAATTATGCCCTTTTTTTTTAGACCACTTCAGGTAATGGTATCATGGCTTCTTGAAATCTATCTTAAATCTATACAAAGATGACATTAGGATAACTTATTAAGCATGTAAAAATTAGCAGGTAAATAGGTAGTGCCCCACAATACACCACACATGTAAAGCAACTGCAAATTAGATTAATGACACAAAATTGAAAAGTATAATTTTAAGCCTTTTATATGAATATTTGATATTTGGGATAAGGAATGGTTTCTTGAAAAGCAGTCAGAAAGAGTAAAATATAAAATTAATATTTAGGATATTATCTATATTGCAACTGATATTTTCACATAAAAAAAGAAAACAAAACTCAAGATTTTTTTCAATATATGTAACTGAGAGAGGATTAGCATTCAAGAGATCTGAACAAAACTACAAATCAAAAGAAAAATATTAAAAAACATAATTAGAAATATGAGATAGGGGCACCTGGGTGGCTCAGTCAGTTAAGCGTCTGCTTTCAGCTCAGGTCATGATCCCAGGATCCTGTGACTGAACCCTGCATTGGGCTCCCTGCTCAGTGGGGAGTCCGCCTCTCCCTCTCCATTGGCCTCTCCCCCAGCTCATGCTCTCTCTTGCTCTCTCTCTCAGATAAATAAAATCTTAAAAAATGAGATAAAACAACGAATAGGAAATGCATACAGCCAATTAGATGGATCTCTTATTTTGATTTGATCAGGGTTAGCAGCAAAAGCCACAGGACAGTACATGAAAGGTGTTTTCATGCAAGTTGAGATTGTTCACCTGACCTTTTCAGTGTATCCAAACACCTAGTTCCCCACCTAAAGCAGGGTATTCAGAATATTTACACTAAATTTTAAAAGTCTGTGAATACAAAATATTGTCAAGGATGCAAAAAATAAGAATATTCACAAACTGTTGATGAGAATAAATATTGGTAAATCTAATTTGGAGAAAAATGTGGCAATGCATGAGAAATTCCAAATAATCTATATGCAAAAGTACATAATTACAGGAATGTTTATTGTAGCACAATTTAAGAAATTGGAAACAACATAAATGACCTTCAGAAATAAAATAGAGATATAGTTTGTGAAATATTCAGTGATATAAAGTACTTTAAATGAATGAACTAGATGACATATATTAACATGAATAAGTTTCAAAACATAATGTAAAAAATAAAAATACATATATACTAGCTCTTATTTATTAAAAGTCAAATATTATAAAATGTGTATGAGTATGCACATATAATGGAAAGTATGCATGTGATATAAAACCCAAATTTCTTGTAGTGATTTCCTGTGAGGAGGAAGAGAGGCGTTAAAACTATACAAATGATCTGTGAAAATTACACCCATTTTAGGATGTATTTCAACTGGTTGGTGGGTACATTAAACATCATTGTGTTATTATAAATTCTTATCTCCTTTTTGAGGTGCTTCTTTAAATAAGCACATTTTAAAATAAAAGGATTAGAGGAGACATAAAGGTGCTATCATCTGGTTATAGATTATATTTCATGAAATAAAAACATCACTTATCAAATATTAAGGCTTTCTTTTTACAGGTCACATTTAAAACCATTGTCTAACAAGTCTAGAAATTAGATTTTATATATATACATTATATAACTCATTTTCACTGTGTGTTGTGTGTGTGTGTGTGTGTGTGTGTGTGTATAGTTCTCATATTATTAGTTTTAATGTTGATCTCATGGAGCTATGTCCTACTAAAATGTTGTACACCAAAAATGCTAGCATAAAAGTAAGTACATATCATCATTTTTAAGGAAAAAATTACCTATCAATATGTTCCAATGTCTGAGACAAACCACTCATTTACATTCATTTAACAGTAGGAAACCATGCAAAACAGTACATTTGACCTAATTAGAATATGAAATATGGAATCCCATTTGTGGCAACAAGCCATTCACTTGAACTGATTTTCAAAACCACATCCTTCTCATCACCTTCTCTTGAGCTATGTGGATTGAGTCCATTAAGTTCCCTTCCCAATCTGAAGCCTCTCTAAATTCATTCGACTGTGGATTTAATTTGCATCAGAATAAGAGAGAGCCACATATAAGTGATATTCTGGTAGAAGGTAAGACAATGAAGACATCATCCAACTGGTATCAGAGAAGTGCAAGTCAAGCCTATTCATAGTGGGACATTGGCTCCCGTTGTGGGGTTCCTATCATGGACAGCCTATTTAGTGGAAGGAAGATTGAGGTTCCCAATATATTCCACAAGTCTCTACATACTGGGGATAGAAATTTTTACTGGCTAATAAAATTTCAAAAGGAATGTAAGTTTGAGAGAATATCCGGAAGTTATTGAGAGAAAAATTACTATCTTTCTTATGCAGTGCAAATGACGAGAAACATTGAGAGAGAGTGTGTGTGCGTGTGTGTGTGCGTGTGCACGTGCGCATGCACTTTGAAAATATTTCTGCATTAAGAATTGTGTTGTTATGGATTCTTTATCTTATGTTTTGCTTCTGGTTTTGGTTTTCTTGGTATCATAGCAGCTTTTATCATCACAACATTTCACATCAATCACTTTGAAACTGAGGACTCTAATCCCAACTTGTCAAGGACGAAGAGATGAAATGTGAGGAAACTACCTGACAAGAGGCAGATATTTGTACACCAAGAAATGATATTCACTACTCCCATCGTGAATCAGATGTATAAAATTATGGCTGTCTTGGCAGTGATTGGCATTTGAGGCATTTTTTCCTACAAAAGGGTGTCAGAGAAACATCTTTAATAAAACTCATGCCTCTCTGTTGGCCTGTGGTTCACACAGTGATTCTAGAATTCAATTTTACACAAATGCCTACATAACATATCTAAATTCCAGTTTTTATAACTATTCTTCTCTGTTTCTATGTACTATAATGTTACCATGTGTATTGTCTTGCAACTGTAATTTAAATATCAGGGCAATATATCCACTATAAAGACTATTTTATACAACCACCTAGAGTTAGAGACTTGAAGGGGGTCCAGCTAGAACAACTGTGTTTGGCCAACTTTGATTTGATATATATACTTTCTCAATTGGTGGTGTTTTTATTTGTAAAAGGGCACTGAATACAAAATATCCTTTAAGTATATACCACATAATTCTTTGATCAGTCACTTCCTATAATGTGTATGATGGATAATTCTATGTGTCAGCTTGACTGGATCATGGGATGCCCAGATACTTGGTCAAACATTATTCTGGGTATTTTTATAAGGATGTTTGGGATGAGATTAACATTTAAATCATAGACTGAGTAAAGCAGATTGACCTTCATAATGTGTGTAGGCCTAATCCAATTAGTTGAAGGCTTGAATAGAACAAAAGGGCTGACCCTTCCCCAAGAAAGATAAAGAATGTTTCCTGCCTAATAGTCTTTGATCTGGGACAGGGGCTTTTTGGAACATGAGCTTTTTCCTGCCTTCAGAGTGAAAATGACACATCAGTTCAGCTCTCCCTGGCTCTCAAGCCTGCCACTTTTCATTCTGGAACTTAAGCCATTGGCTCTCGACTGGTCTTATTGATCTACCCTACAGATCTTGGTACTTGATAGCCTCCATAGTCACAAGAACTAATTCCTTGTAATAAACCTCTTAGTCTCTTTCTGTGCATACATCTAATTGGTTCTGTTCCTCTGGAGAATCCTGACTAATGCTAATAAAATGTGAATGAGTCTAGTGATTTAGTTTTCAGTGACAGAGAGTAACAAATTTTTGAGTAATAAATTGAGTATATTATCTTCCTACTATGAGTCAAGATAGATAAACTCAGAAGAAACATGTAAAACAGATCACTATAGACTTATACCAAAACAGATCAGAGTGGACTAATACATATCAAACTATTTTTTTAACCACTTAAGTGGTAATGATGAATGAGATATCTGAGATGAAATTAACTATTTTATCATATCTATTTGAAATTTTTAAACAATCATTTACTAATTTTTTCAATAAAATATAATGTATAAATAAGTAAATCAATAAAATAATAAAATAAAGTTTAGATAGAACCCAAATGTGCAAAATTTCACCATTTGTCATTATATCATTTTTTAAATTTATCTTATAATCTTTATTCTTATTCTATCTCGTGGGTTTACATACTATATTGATCTTTGAAGTTGATTTTCAGCAAAAATATGTGGCTAGAATTTGAGAAGTATTTCCCCTCATTCAACATTTTTTTCCTCACATGTAGTAGTATTATTCAAAGAAATCTCAATTTCAGAAAAAAATGTTGCTTTTACAACATTTTTAGATAACACCCTAAACACAAAGGCAGAAGTACAATAAGCATTTCATTTTCTGTGAATTCCAGCTTAATGTAAATCTAAGACCTGAATAAAAAGTATAGTCAAATCTAACTATTTGAGGGGAGGCTGCATCTGTAAAAATTCAGAATTGAAAAATAATTTAAAAACCATTAATAAACTAAAATAAGCTCATTGATATTTATAAGACACACACTACACAAACAATAGCAGAAACACCCTTCAAGTATACACTGAGCACATAATGAGACAGGCCATATTCTGGGCCATAAAACAAGTCTCAATATTTTCACTGGATTTAAATAGTAAATTATATTATCTGTCTACACTGGAACTAAATTAGTAATTAATAACAAGAAACTATCTGAAAATCTTCTGATATATCAACAAAAAAAATCAATTTCTAAGTCTCAGCTAAAACAATGCTTAGAGGAAAAAGTGCAGAATTGAACACATTCATTAAAAAAAAAAAAGAGTGAGAGAGAGAACACTCATATTAATGACCTGACTACCTTAGGAAGCTAGAAAAAAGAAAAGAAAAGAGAGAACTTTAAACTAAAATTAAACAAAAGAAAAGAAATTATAAATATAAGGGCAGAAAACAATGAAATAGAAAACAAAAACTAAGGCAATATCAATTCAACAAAAAGATTTTTCTTTGAGATCAATAAAACTAACAAAACTCCTGCCAAGCTGATCATAAAATATGAGTAAAAATGTAAGTTATCAATGTCAAGAAAAAGGGAGGGGACATCACTTCAAATCTTCTAAGTCTTTAACAAGTTGATAAAGAAAATGGTATGAAGATCTACATGTCAATGCATTCAAAAGTTAAGATGAAATGGGCAAATACCTTGAATGACACAAACTACCAATCTCATTAAAAAAATAATATATAACCTAAATTTTGTTTGTCTATGAAAGAAATTCATACGGTAGATAAAACTTTCACACCAAACTCCAGTTTCAGATGACTTCACCAGGGAATTCCATCTAATATTTGGGGAAAAAATAACTTCAGTTCTGTAACTTTTTTGGAAAATAGCGTAGCAGGAAACACTTCCCAACTCATTATATGAAACTGGCATTACTCTGATATACAAACCAGATAAAGATATTATAAGAGAGAACTACAGAGCAACTACCCTCATGAACACAGATACAAGATCCTGTAAAAAAAAATTTTTAGCAAATCAAATTCAATGATATTCAAAAGACAATAATACATCACGACCAAGTGGGGGTTATCCCAAGAATGCAACAATGAATTAATTTTTTAAGAAAGATTATCCTATCACCAGATTAACAAAGAAAATACATATGATCAGCTCAAGCATTTGACAAAATTCAATCTCCATACATGGTGAAAACTCAGTAGACTAATAATATAAGCAAACTTTCTCAACCTGATGAAAGATATATATGAGAAAACATATTTAGTCATTTTTAGTGAAAACTGAATTTTCTCTCTTTTAATTTAGAAATAAGGAAAAGATATTTGTTCTTACCTCAAAAAAAATTGTATTGGAGGTTTAACTAGTACAGTAAAAGTAGGGAAAATAAAATCGTAGCTTGGAAAGCAATCATTAAATGTCTTTATAGATGACATCATCATTTATGTAAAAAATTCTAAGAATCTACAAAAAATCTATTATAACTAGTAAGTGTGTCTGGAAAAGTTGGAAGATATGAAGTCAAAATGCAAATATAAATTGCATTTCTATATACCAGCAACAAATAATTGGAAATCAAATAACCTAAAAAATATACATTTCACAAATAAATTGAACAAAAGATGTACAAGACCCCTGACCTGAAAAAGATAAAACTGACTAATATCTAAATGAATGTAGACATATACTAAGCTGATGCATTAAAAGACACAACATTTTTGTATTAGAGTTCTCCAGAGAAAAAGAAGCAATAGGAGATATGTTTTCATGAATATATATAGTCCTCATTTTGCATGGTAAGCAGCTAATGGAAACAAACATCAGTTTTTGCATTTCGTGTTTCTGTGTGGTTCCAATATGCACTACTTCCGGTAACACCATATTAGGCAAAGAGAGGCTGCCTTAATATATGTCAACACATTATTATATTATATTATATTATATTATATTATATTATATTATATTATATTATATATATTGGATGTATATAATTTATTTGAGATGATTTATACTTAAGTCAAACTGTAAAAAGTAGGCTTTTTCTCACCACTTGTCATTTTCTATGAATGAGATTAAAAATATCAAAGAGCTACAACTTTAAAGACAATTTCATTTCTTTCATATAAATTGACACCTCCTATGATATGCCATTTCCTGAAAACTACTGGGAGCTTCCTGAATCTGAACATCTCCACATATCCCCAAACCATCCGGATCAACAGGGAGAACAAAGAAAACCACCCATAACTTTGCCTGGAGTGAGTAAGAGAGAATACTACAGCTTTAAATTATGTGAGTGATGATATGAACATCTCATTTCATTCCACAGTCATCTGCATCTGCAGTGCAGAAGCACGATTTAATGGAGACTTCTCAGGAAGAGGAAAGTCCTACTCTAAAGGAAAAAAATATTTCAAGTTGAGACTAAGTTGATCAGATCAATGGCCACAGGAAAACTGGTAAGAAGGGGCATAACTTCTGGGAGAAGGCAGGTGATATAGAAAAGTGTCCCTCAGAGCCTTGGTAGTGAAGGTAAAGAAGGATGTGAGCAGTCAAAATTAAGTTTTCTACATAAACAAACAAAAATATTCACAAAAGTAGCCCTCTCTATCAATAAGGCACCAAAAATTAAAGAAGCTGCTTTCCAACAGAGAAGATCCTTTACCCATAAATTGGCCAAACCCCTCACCCCTGCCTATGTTGAAACAGCTGTTATTACTGATCTAAGAAAATACAAAACATGAAAATAAACACATAATGGCAGGTAATATATAAGTAAAACTACAACAAAGGGAAAATACAAAGACAAAAAAAATCAAATGCTAAAAATATCATCTAAGTTACAACAACAAAGCAGAGAAAACCTGTAACATATCACATAAACCTAAATTTAATGCATCAAACTAGCCTTTGTAGGTCTGAATCAAAATTCAAAAATCTCTTGCAAAGAAAAAATCAGCAATATATGAAAAAAAACTTTTACTAAAGTGAGAAATTAAATAGATTTTTTTTTCTAAATGGAAGTCTATTACAGACACCTTTATTTTTTGCTGTAGACAACAAAAAACAATCATAAGTCAGTCTGTAGGGATAATCAAAGTATGTCACTTTTTAATTTTTAGGTGACAAAATTCACTATATCTGTATTGGATTAATATTTGATATTTAGGTTTATATTCAGATTTAAGGAACAGAGATCAGTCGCCTATGTGCCATATACTCCTCTAGACTACATGTTAACTCATTTAATTCTCATGAATTCCTTGTGGTGGGCGTTTTAATTTCTATTTTGAAAAATCTGAGAAACAGTAAATTAAAGAAATATGCTCAAAGTCTCAGACCTTAATGTCAAGCCAGATTTAAATCCAGTTCTATGTCCAGTGTTTTTTCCATTTTATTCTGAGAAAATCTATTACACTCTATAAACTGTACATTTCATAGGTATTCATGTGTAAATAACTACTTTTAAAAATTTTAACTGAGTTTTTCATGTATTAAATGCTAAAGAAGTGTCATGAACACCAAAAAATGTTGGATAGAAAAAGGAGGTTATCATGGCAACCTCTGAAATTGAATTCTAGGCAGAGTAGAGGTGACACAGATGAAAATGAAAATGCAATGGGCCTCCAGTTGTGGCTAAGGATGTACAAAGTTGTAAGAAAATATCAATCCTGTTCTAACAATAAGTACAGGACAGATAACCTATAAATTATAATTTGTTTTGGGTGCCTGGGTGGCTCAGTTGGTTAAGCGACTGCCTTCGGCTCAGGTCATGATCCTGCAGTCCCTGGATCAAGTCCCACATCGGGCTCCCTGCTCAGCAGGGAGTCTGCTTCTCCCTCTGACCCTCTTCCCTCTCGTGCTCTCTATCTCTCATTCTCTCTCTCTCAAATAAATAAATAAAATCTTTAAAAAAAAAAAAAGGAGCCTTGAGGCCAAGGAGACTTAGCACATAGGTAAAAAAGCCTGTCTCCTGTAACAAAATAGACAGATGAAAAAAAAAATTATAATTTGTTTCTTTCTTAACACCCAACATAGAGCTGAGGGGAGGGATGGCAGGGACAAGTACACACACACACACACACACACACACACACACACACACACAGAGTAAATGGCAAACCTCTCTTAGGAGAGATGAGATCCATAGCTGATTTCATTGTTAGCAGAACACGGCAAAAGGAGGAACCACAGTGGCTAAGAGGAAAGAAGATAAAATGTTAACACATTTTTAAAGCTATCTTATGGGCTGGTGCAGCAGTTTAGAGTCCTTAGGAGCCCCAAACACAAAAACTCCCTTGCCAGCTCTTTGCATGAAGCTTCACTAGTGCTCACAAGAAAGAGGGAGGGCAGGGCAGAAAAGCTGGTGAGATCTTGTCCAAAACCACAGGCACAGCAAACCTGGTGAAGGCTGAGGAAAGACCTGAGAACTCAAACATCTGAGCCTTACACGGAGCATTAATTTGCTGTCACCTGCAGCTGGAAGGAGGCCTGAGGAAGACCTTTCTCCCTTCAGTACAAGCATACAGAGCCTCTTAAAGTCTGAAGGTAGGGCAAAGAACTTCAAGTCTCTAGGTATATGTTGCACCTTATTCTGAGTACAACAAAGCAGTCAGCAGTGACTGAGTAGAAACAGGAGATGTGGAAGAAGTGCACGTGTACGGGGTCTGTTGAAGGCTGAGAGTAGGGCCAAGAAATGAGACCAATATTCCAGGCAAATACCATTTACAATAGGATACATATATGTAAAATACTTAGGAAAAATGTAACAAAAGATGTTCAATAAAAGTGAGAAAACATTGTTGGAAAAATTAAAAATGATCCATTAAATATATGGATATATCATATGTCTATTACCCAAGTGATGCAGTATTGCTAAGATGTCATTGTTCCTCAAATTGATCTATAACTCAATTTTATTACATCAAAATTCTGACAGGTATATTTTGTAGCAATGCATGAGTACAATGGAAAAATACAAAACTGCAAATGATATAGGATATATATAAAAGAATGTCGGAAAAGAGAATAAATATAGAAGTCTTATATTATCAGATTACAGTAATTAAGATGGCATAGTATTGGTTAAAGGACAGATAGAGAGTTGAATGGAGAAATAACCAAGATTCCAGAAGTAGATCCATCCATATAGAATGAATAAAGAATGCTAATGCAATTTAATGAGTAAAGGAAAGTCATTTTGTTTTATTTTATTTTTAAAGATTTAAAGAGAGAGAGAGTGCAAGCAGGGGGAGCGGCAGGCAGAGGAAGAAGCAGGCTCCCCGCTGAGCAAGAAGCCTGATACAGGACTTGATCCTTGGACTCTGGGATCATGACCTAAGCCGAAGGCATACGCTTAACCAACTGAGCCACCCAGGAGTCCCAGGAAAGTCATTTTAGAAATGGTGCTAAAATAACTTTATATATATAAATCAAATATTTGATAAATATAATTTCACATATATACAAATTTTATATATATGTAAATTAACCTTTACTACACTGGAGACATAAATCTAAAAACTGAAAGTATAAACGTGTAGAATAAAACTGCAGAAAGGATTTGGGAGCCTAGAGTCAACAAACATTTTTTGGAGGGGTGGCGTGGGTAAGAGAAGAAAGCACTAAGAATAAAATTTCAAAATGATAAATTGGGACTTCACTATCATTAATAACTTGTATACAACCAAAGAGATCATCTAGTAAATCAATAGAGAAGACGCAGATTGGAAATATATATATATAAATATAAATATATATATATGTACATACGTACATATCTAAGAACTTGTAACCAGAATATACAAACAATTATGGCAATTCATTTCCAGGTTTTTTCATCATGCCAAATGGAAATTCTACAACTGTTAAATAAAAACTTCTCTTTTCCCCTCCCCCAGTTCTGAATAAGGTCAGTTCTCCTTTCTAAGAAATTGCCTATTCTAGATACTTCATATAAGTTAAATTATACAATATTTATCCTTTGGGTCTGGCTCTTTTCCCCTTTTGGAGTTATCTCTACCAAGAAAAGACTATTAAAATATGAAGAAATACATAGAAAGTTTTCAACTATAACTTTCCTTTCGTATGAATATATTGTTTTGAAACTATTGTCTGGCATTTTAGCTAGAAAAGATATGTAATTATATATTTTAATTAATTATACATTTTATTAACAATTAGTAGTTTCAAAATAAAAAAGGTACAACTGTATAATCAAGTATTTAAATTTTAAAATATATATATTATTGATATTAAATAAGAAAGATCAATATAACTTTATAAAAATAGAAATAAAAATGAAAAACCTATTTTTTCTAGGTTTTCCCACTGAAATGGCCATTGCACAATGCTCTCAGTGCTCAGATTCTGATATCTACTTTTCTATAAATTTTCCACAAAGAAAATACAGCATTCTCTAGAGAACTGTTTATTTTTCTCATTCTGATTCTGAGACAGAAGGACACAGAGGAGAGCATGATATACCTGGTCGTGCCAGAAGGTAAGAAAGCTTTCAAAGACTATTCAAATATGGCAAAAAAGACACAAAAGCCAGTGCAAAAGGAACCTCTACTGATATATAAAGTTGACATAATTTGAATATTAATATAGTAATGGCTTCATTAATTAACATATATGAAGTCTGAAAATCCTTAAACTCATAGTTATACACTATCTTTTAAAAGCTCTGTAATCTTAAGATTATAAAATAATGGCAAATGCCATGACATTTGAAGGCCTTTAACTTGTCTTTCTTAGGTTTCATCAAATTTATCATTCTTTAGATTAAAAGAGGGGAAAAAACATATTTATACAACTTTAGCACCCCTCAACTCAGTGACAGTCTTCTTAAAGGTAAACTGCAGAATCTAAAAAAGGACTACAGTTGTTTCTCCAGGAGAATGAAACAAATAAGATCCCTTTGTTAATTAAAATTTCTAAACTGAATATATGACAGGAACTGTGTGTGTGTGGGGGGGGGATTTCCTTTTATTCTTCATTCCGCATCTGAAATCTTTAAATACATATTCCATCTATTCACAGAATTACAAATGTGCCTTTTCAAAGGTTCTCATTCTCATCATCATAGACCCTTGTAGAAATTGAATGTTTTCAAAATTAAGAAACTGGAAAAATATAAAAATAAAAATATAGAAGGTGGCAATCACCGATCAACACATGGTGATTATGGGCTGATTACTATAGACATTGTGGTTTGGCTTGCTGGGCTTCCTATATGATTCTAAGTTCTAGTAGTATTATGGTCCAGCCAAGTTCCATATGTATAGCCAGACTCTCTACTGTGAGTTATTGAAAAAATACGTTTGGATAGAAATGAAGGCCCTTGAGAATCAAAGGAAATTTAGGTAAAATTCTTATTTTCAGACTGATTGCAATGTTATCACACAAAGGAACTTTGATTTTTAGAAGAGCAAAAGAATTGGATGATGCTTTCAGTTGAGAGAAAAGGATGAGTAAAAACTAATATAAGTTTATAATTTAAGTAATTCAAGCAAAGCTCTCTCATGACATTTGTTTAAACTGCAGGTATAGGGGGATTCTATCTATTTCTCAATGTTCTGACTATACTGTCTAATATAGACTCAAAAATGAATATCTGCTGTCTATTTAAATTTCTTCACTCTATTGATCAGTAATTTCATTGTCATATGAACACTACCAGACTATTCTTCCAATTCCCTCTTCTAAAATGTTTAAATCATCACTGAATGAAGTAGAGTTGATCAGTCATATCAGAATTTATTTTATCTTTGGATGATTCAAAGCAGTCTGCTTGCTTCTTCTGTTTTCCTGTAGTGGTCAGGCTTTTGAAAATTTCTATTTCTATGTCTCCACAAGAGATAAACGGAAAATCCAAAAGCTTAAATGAAATATTTAATAGGGGCTAAAATTTAAAATACTGGAGGGGTGCCCAGGTAACTCAGTTGGTTAAGCAGTCGACTCTTGATTTTGGCTCAGGTTATGATCTCAGGGTCATGATATCGAGCCCCACGTCAGGTTCCACACTCAGTGCAGAGTCTGCTTAAGATTATGTCTCTCCCTCTTCCCCTCCCCGCCACTTACATCCATGTACCCCCACGTTCATTCTCTCTCTCCCTCAAATAAAATCTTTAAAAAAAATGAAGTACTAGAGAAAATCTTTGGATTATCTGAAAATTTCATTTTTCTAAGAAAGCTATGTTCCTCACAAAGATAATTTTTTTCCTATACTCAAAAACATGTTTTACAAGAAGGCAAATATAAATAATACACAATATGTAGAACATAATATCAACTTACATTTTTTTCTGGCACATTGGAATGATCATGTTAAAATTCTTAAAAGTTTTTATTACCCTGATTTGTTCCTTGAAAAATATAAAAACCTAATGAAAAAGGTCTTTAGAGAACTTGCAGAATGTAGTTTCTAATTACAGGCATACTCAGAGATTTTGAAGGTTCAGTTCCATACAACAAATATTGCAATAAAGCAAGTCAAATGAATTTTTTGGTTTCCCAGTGCATATAAAATTTATGCTGTAGCCTATTAAGTGAGCAGGAGCATTATGTTTAACAAAGTGTACATAACTTAATTAAAAAATACCTTATTCCTAAAAAATGCTGATCACTTGAGCTTTCAGTGAGTGTAATCCTTTTGCTGGTGGGGGGTCTTGCCATCATGTTGACAGCTGCTGACTGATGAGGGTCATGGATCCTGAAAGTTGGGTGGCTTGTGGCCATTTCTTAAAGTAAGACAACAGTGAACTTTGCCAAATTGATCAACTCTTCCTTTAAGAACAATATCTCTATAGCATGCCATGCAGTTTGATAGCATCTTATCCACAGTAGAACTTCTTTAAAAATCGGAGTCAATCCTTTCATACCCTGCTGCTGCTTCATCAACTAAGTTATGTAATACTCTAAATCTTTTGTTGTCACTTCAACGATTTCACAGCATCGTCAGTAGGATTCCATCTTAAGAAACCACTTTCTTTGCTCATTCATAAGAAGCATCTCTTCATCCATTGAAGTTTTATCATAAGAGTGCAGCAATTCAATTCAATACTCTTTTATGCTGGGGCTAGTAATTCCTATTGACAATTCTCACTACCCAGCAACTTTGTATGCTCCTTGGTCCGTGGGTGCCTAGAATTCAGTTTTGATCAACACTAGATCATAAACCTATAAGCAAAATGATTTATTCTGAAACTCTTTGGAATGGGAGGCCTAAAGCTCTTTATTTATTTCCTAATTTGACATCTTTGCTTTTGGATATAGGAAGAGTAGAGCTTTCAATGCCTTGAGCTATGAGAGGTTAAAGATAGAATGACATGACTTTTTTTAAAGGTTGAAAAGAAACCAGGAAAAAATATCTTGTGTGTTTATTAAGTAAGTGAGCAATAAAAATTTATTGTGTCCATCAGCTGATATTTGGGAATTATTTGTTATAACAGTTAATGATTTCAACTTTGATTAATTCATTCTTGAGTATTGTGAATGGAAGTCCTCTTGCCAAAAATGACTGATAACCTTTTTCCGTTTACTGTGTGTTTGTGTGTGTGAATGAATAATAAATGTTTACTGTGTGCCCTGTGACTTTTGAATCAACTAGAAAGAACTTGACACAGTACCAAATTCCATCAACAACTCAAAATGCCCCCAGAAGTGCCTCTCCTACTTGCTTTGTTTTTGGAGGGGTCAGGGGATTCAGTCAATGTTCAAGACACAGCACAGATTAATGGCTGAGAGCACAGTTTCTGCAAACATCCTGTCTACAGTTGAATATTGGCTGAGCTAGTATGCAAGCCCAGTGTTGTTTTAACTGAAGGTCCATCCTTTTCCACATTGCTTCTCCTTTTTAATATAACATCCTAGTCAGTAGAATTGAAAGAATGCTCAAATGTAAAGTATATATTTTTCAGCAGAGACACAATGAGAAAGACCACTTATAAATAGCAATGTCTTCTGAAAGAACTAAACTTTTTTATGTTGCTCAGGTTCAATGAGTATTACAAATGAAATCAGTTGAAATATGATGATACATAGCTGTAGGACTGTTATAAACACTTTAGGCTTCACAATTTACTGTTAAAATTCATCTAATTTTCATCTCAAAGCTGTTGCAAATGCATAGCTGAATGAATCAGTCAGTTGTTGATTTTCACTGTGGAATTCAATAGTACATTTGCAATTATATCAATGCAAATTTCCTGAAAAATGAATTTTTTTCCTAAAGAAAGTACAGACTATTCTTGTGGTTTCTTAATATTCATATAAATGTGCACATTTATATACCTTGTTATCTCCATTGAAAATTTTAATCAAACTCTATTTTATACTTTTAAAAATAATGAAAAAATGATGAATTGACAATCATTTTACTCTTCAGTTATAAATTATCTGACAGGAAGCATCTGAAGTAGAGAAAGATCAATATGTATTTTTCTGGTATAGTTTACATTTTTTGTGTTACCCACAGATTGCCAATGTCAGCAAATAAGTTAGGAAAGAATAGGCCTTTAAGTTACATATTTGGGGCCAAACTAATAGTGCTAACTTCTTTCATTTCTTTCAATCAGGATTTCAGTAACACATTATGATTGTTCTTATTATAACACCAAATTGACCGATAGCACTTAAATGATTTTATTACAGACTTTGATTATAAAGAACAGATCAGGATATTTTGAATAAAAAGTGACTCCTTCACCCGCTCACAAAGGAAGTTTCTGTTAGTTTTCAACCACAATGTTAACTGAGATATGAGTTTACTATACTGTTCCCTATTACTTTATTTCCAAACACAGAATTAGTCTGAATTTTGGTGCCTGGGTGTCTCAGTAAGTTAAGCATCTGCCTTTGGCTCAGGTCATGATCTCAGGGTCCTGGAATCGAGCCCCTCCTCAGGCTCCCTGCTCACTGGGGAGTTGGCCTCTCCTCTCCCTCTCCCTCTGCCCGTCCTCCCTGCTCCTGCTCTCTCTCTCTCTCTCTCACATAAATAAATAAATAAATAAATAAATAAATAAATAAATAAATCTTTAAAAAAAAAGAATTAGTATGAATTTCTCCTTGCCTTCCCTGAATAAATGACCTGAAAAATCTTTAAAGGTTATGACTTAAAAGAAATAAGTAACCAATAAACTACAGTGAACTATTCCTACTTATTCAGAATTCAATGCTCCACCAAAATTCCAAGCAGGAGGGTGAGAGTGGAAACAACAAAATTCAAAAGAAAAGGCTGTTAATTTTGAACTATTGGCTTATCCATTAGGAATTGTGGGCACAGTGCCCAAGATTATTTTAGGGATCCCTAGAAATGACTTAATTTTAATTTCTTTTAAAATCAGAAGAAAAAATTAATAGTGTAATACTAATGAAAATATAATACTAATTTGATTCTGGATTAATTCATCTTCATACCAATACAATTGTAAAATATAATTTTTAGTACTTTTATAGAGGAAGGTGTCCCTGCAGGCAAAAGGGCCCAGGTTTCATGGTAGTCATAATGTAGCTTTTCTACTGGTTATAAATTTTAAATAATTATTTGAATAAAGGAATAATTAATTAAAGCTAAATAAGTTTGAACGGTCTGTATAAAATACTGGGTTGCCAATACTGGGATGTCAAAATTTAAGTATCCCCAAATTGAATTTACGTTAGTCAGCTTTATGTAAATTGGTCTTTATAATTATACTAAAGAAACATCAATTCACTTAAAATGGTATAAAAATGTTCAGAAATGGTCTTTGATAGTTCTGAAATGAAACTCTTAGGCAGCATATTTTATGACTGGAAAAGGCAAAAGAAAATAAACTAAAATAGTGCTAAACAAAACACTGTTTTCTAATTTATGTCCCATAAACACTGATGTTTGTATAAGGGCATTTATTAGAACATAATGTTGAAATGTTGCAATCTATCTCAAGGAAACTTTTTAGTTCAATATCAACAAATAAATATTAAATTGCAAGCATGGATTAATGACAAGGAATGATCATAAATAAAAGTATGGTAGTAGTAGGCAAGAAATAACTCAAGCAGATTTAAACAGCTATCCTCAAAAGAACCCTTTTTAGTACAGCCTAGAGAAAAGCTCTGGAAACTGTACATTCATTCAACTATCATTTATTAAATAGTATATATTTGTTAGCTACAACTCCAACTAAAGAATAAAAATACTGCTGTAATAAGAGATATTTCTTTATCTTGGAAGAGGCTAGCTTCAGTATTATCAGACTTTCACCTTTTTCAGTTAACTTACAAAAAGTATTATCAAACTGTCAAGTGATACAAACCTTAATGATATTTTTAATACATAGATTTTTTTAATTATTTATTTATTTGTTTTAGAGAGACAGAGAGAGAGTGTGGGGGTTGGGGGAAGAGGGGCAGAGGGAGAAGAGAGAGAAAATCTCAACTCTCTGTTGAGTGCAGTGTGCTACACAGGGCTAGATCTCAAGACCCCGCGATCATAACCTGAGCTAAAATCAAGAGTCAGAGGCTTAACCAAATGAACCACCCAGGCGCCCCTAATACATAGATTTTAAAGATAATAGAAAATTGCTTGATTAAATAAAATTCTTCTTTTCAATATAAACTCATTATTAATTTTTGCCATCTAACATATAACATTATGTCTATTAGTACAAGGATCTGATGTGTTTAATAAATGAGATTTAGTTTTAGCTTTGGGGAATATATGCCATTTTAAGTCCATTCAAGTTCAAAAAGTGTAATTTTGACAAGTGATGTTGCTTTTATGACAATTCAATTACTTTCTATGCTTGGCTCTTTTATTTTCACCAAAAAATTTGAAGATTTAAAAGAAAACTAGGAAAAAAATGTTAGTATAATTAAATACTATTCAAATAAGTTACCTGAATGCTTACTATGTGCAAGTACCTGAGGAAGGGAACATACATAAGTTTTTGTTATTGTCATGATTATATTTCAAAATAATTATGGACTTTGTGTGGAGAATGGTTTCAACCAAATAAAGACTGGAGTCTTAGAGAATGTACTGGCAGAAGTAATGATAAATAAACCTGATAGAGATTTTGGAAGTATAATTTAAAAAAAAAATCACTAACTGGACTGATTAGATCTGGGAGTAAGGATAAAAGGCAGAATCAACATGGACAAGGAAATTTTTTACTTAAAAGTTGATTGAGCTACCAACTAGTACAGTGATTATAAGAATTAGATACATTTTGTATGGGAGGGTAAGACATGATTAGTCCTTGGTTCATATTTTAAGTTTGATACCTATGTTGTAAGTAGTTGGCTATACCACTCTTGAACTAAATCAGGGAAAGAAATATTGATGGAAGAAAAAGTACAATGTTCTTGCAACAATGGATGTGAATGGAATCACACACATGGAGATGACAACTGGGACAAAGGAAAAAGAAGAACCAGTTAATAAGATTATAAATGTGTTACCAGGGAGTTGGATTCAATACCAACTCTCCCAAAAACATTTTCAGAAAGAGGAAATTGTCAAAAATTATAAAAAAAGAAAGTTATCCATAGGATTTTGGAAGAAACTAAACATGGATGACCTTTGCCACAGCAGTTTTGTGAAGCAAAAACTAGACTGCAGTGGGTTGAGAACTCTATGGGAAAGGAGAAAACAGAAACACAAAATAACAAAAAGGGTTTTAATAAAGCTCATCTAGCACGATTTATTTTCTTCCTTTTATAGGTCTCTAAGGGGAAGCAAAGATATCATAGGACCAAAGGCTCATGGTTGAAGAGATCAAAGTATGTTTAAATGATGATGGGAAAGAGCTATTAGAGAAAGAAAATTGAGAATAGAGTGAAAAATTGATCAATTATTTTACTGGAGGTAGATATGGGTCCATAATACAAGAAGAGACATGATTTTAGAAAAGTTTGTTTTATATTTTCCTTTGTGACAATGAGCAAAGACAATGAAGATTGTACAGATCGAGGCAGAGGTATAAAATAATGAAGGACTTTCACCTGCTGATGAGTACAGTGATGATAAAAACATTAAATATTTATATGGCACTTACTGTATACCTTCCATGGCTCTGAAATATGTATTTTTTCTGTAGGAGGTAAATGAGATTTTCTCTTCAGAATTATGTTGTTTACATGGTGGTATGTAATAGGCATACAAGTAGAATATGGGACAGGAACTAGCAAAGACAAGAGACGACGTGAAATAGTCACTGTGGAAAATTACTAGACAGTGTTGAGTGTCCAGTAGTACTGGACAGCAGGAATCTGTAAGGTCACAAAGCTGAGTAGTTAGAAGAGTTTCCTCAGCTTTGCTCAGGAGCTCCTGTAAAAAAGGTGGAATATGAGAACTATCTCTTGTCAGAGTGCTCCAGATAAAAGTGACAGCTGTATGAGGGCAAATAAGGAAGTGGAGTCAGAAGTCGTCTCGCAGAATGGAGGAAAGAACAGGTGTCAGTGAAGTCAGAGAAAAGGTGAATTGGGAAAAGCAGAGGAATATTTGTATAATATGAGGCTGCTGTCAGAGACTGAAGTATTTTCATTTATGATTTCAGTTTTGGAGAAGCCCATGATCACAAGAGCAAAGATGTGGCTACAGGAGTGGATGTTAAAGTAGAGTTGAGATGTAGGTCACTGGAGCCAAGCAGAGGTCAGGAAAATTTAACAAGTCATGTTCCAAGATTGGAAATCACCCCAGATCCTGGAAGACCCTGGAGTCAAGAGGAGGACTACCATTAGATGCTAAGAAGCGGTGGATGAGAGTAGGTCTGGTAGAAGCTTGAGCATGAGAGAGAATGAAGAAATGTAGTGATGACTCAATTTGGTAACAAATCTACTGATTTTTAAGTTCAAGAAAACAAAAAAGCTTATTTCCCACAGAGAAAAAGCTCATTTGTTAATTCATTTTACTTTTCATTGTCCAAATTATCCAATGTGAAGTCTTTAACCTTGCCATCTTCTTCTAGTAAGAGCCAGCTCCCCACACAGAATGATGTAATGATGATGATAGCAAATACAAAGGATTTACTATTTCCCAGGCAATCACTCTGAAGGTTTATTTTACCCAAATTGATTTCACAATAACCTTATAAAGTAGATATTACTATCATTCCCAATTTGCAAATTTAAATAATGGAGACCCAGATAAGTTAAGTAAGTTTGTTCACAATTACACCATTAAAAGGAATAGATCTCTCATCTGATTAAGTATATAAGATCATTGGTAGATTGTAATTAGCTGAGCCTAATAAGAGGAGAGTGTTTTTCAGACTTCTGCTTCTCTAATTAATAGATTTAGTCTTGCTATCTGGGGCAATCACTAAAAACTATCTCGTTTCCCTGTCATGAGATCCCAGTCATTAAGATTTGGGCTCAGTTTCCTAGTACATCACTTCTACTGTTTGGCACAATGAACCTATGCTCTAAATGGCAGTGGATTTTGTCTCCCTCTTTCATGCCAACTTTCCATCCCAGGATTTTATTATTCCAGCTCTAGCTAAAATTGTGAGTGTGGCTATGCCTTGGGCAGGTTTGTTTGAAGGAACCATGACAATTTCCATTTCCTGAAATCTCTACTGTCTAAATCTGAGCAAAGGATTGGAACACTGGATACTAAGACATTCTACGTAACAGGCTGCTTGTCATACCCTTCACAGTGTAGAGGACATTATAGACCCAGAAAAATTCTCAAATAACCTCATATTAGTTCCAAATATATTAATTACACAGCATGTGTTGAGCAAGTGTTCCCTTTCCACGGTGTTGTCAGGATTCTTTTTCTTTTTCTTTTAATTTTTCATCTTCATATTGAAGTCAGCATTCATGCTAATTAAATATCTCAAAATCACTCCATTTGTCCCAGGCAAACTACAAAGCAAACAAGAAAGCAAGTTGCATTAAGAGTGACAGTCCTATTATTTAGATAAGTAATAGAATATACTTTACATTAGAAAGAGCAATATCAAAGGGAGCAACAAATGGCAGATTTCAAAATGGAATAAAAGACAAAATAGATGTCTTTTCCCTCCCTTCTATGAGGCACCAGCCTTCTCATATTAAATGTTAAAGGTTATAATGAATATAATGAAATGGAAAGCAAAAGCAAGATATCATCACTTAGGTGTTTCTCAACAGACATCAATGAACTGGGTTATTTTAACTTTAAGCTATTTGTCAGTAAAAGACATCTCACCCATGGGAAACTAGAGATGTCATCATAGTTTTTAGGCCTTGTGATATTTGTAGTGATAAAAAAAAGTCAACAATTTAGAATGAAAAGAGATGATCTGGATAAACTAGATTAGAAAGATAAAACTGTCTAGGTCAAATAAGGCATCTATTTAATACATCTTTTAGTTTAGTGATTTTCTCAAAGATAAGCAGGAACATGTTCATCAAACTATAATTTTTAGCAGATTAGTATATTTAGCTCTCAGTCAACAGCTTCCAGGAATGAGCTGACTTGATATTTTTCTTGTCCCCTTATCTGCCTGAGAATATAGAGTACTATAAACCCTCTCTGACACATTCAGCTAATTTACAGAAAGATAAAGAACCACAAATCAGATATGGCTTGCCATAGAAAGCCAACCAGGTCACAAAGTGCATCTGTCTTTTGCTGGAAAAGATTTTGCATTTGTGAACATAAATTTATGCTAACATTTATTATGACAAATATTCCAAGATGCACTATTATTTGGAGGATAAATATAAGTCTCTTTACTATCTATATTGGAGGAGAGTTGTGTGTTTTATAAGGAGGAAATTAATGTCATCTGACCATTCCAATAGATCACTGAAATAATTTTTTTTGCAGCACAAAGGTTTAGATAAAAAGCTTAGGATGATGCAATGTTCTAAATATCAACAATATGTTTTTCAAATATTTACAGTCATTAGCACTAAGTAAACCTATGATTTGGCATCTTTGAATTCTAAATAAGTGTAAAAAAAAACATATAATAATGACTCGTGTACTGTGCCCACCCAACAGAGTTCAAGTGTTATTGTTCAAAAATAGCAATTCAAATGTGTGGTATTTTTAAGGAATTAATGACAAATGGGAGGAGCAGATTGCCTAAGACAGAGTTGAGGACAGTTAACTTCAGATGGTCATTAATCCCCAGGAAATGTTTTGCGCTTGTTATTGCCTCTAAATATTGAATTGGGAAATAATGCAGTGATATGGGTTCTTTTTATTGCAAAATTGATAGTTATAACAGCAATTACTAAATTCCTATGGAGGTTTGCCCATGTTAACTTACTTAAGTGGGTTAATTGCCTAACCTTTCTTATGCTACTCATAAAATATATACAAATCATGAAAAATCAACAATCACCTAAAGTCCTGCCTGGCTGTTTATGTAATATAAATAATAATAGAAATGAAGTTAAGTAGCAGGTGCACTAAATATTTCATAAACTGTGATTATATCCAAACTTGACAACTCTCAGTTTTGCAACACTGGGCAAATTACTGTTTGAATTTAGTGCCCTCAACCATGTAATGTGGTAAATACTAAAGATAATATAGGAATGTTGCACAGATTAACTAGGCCCACAAATATAAAGTCCTTAGCTTAGAACATTGTACCTATTTAGGACTCAATAAATGTTATCTCAGTCCCCTTACTTCCCTAATCACTTGGAACTTAATTGGGTACCTAAGTGCAATGACTGAAACGATAGCAAATGTGCTCACTGTCCTCAAAGAGTCCTCAACATATATCAAATGTACTCTAATGAAAAAAGTCTTGCCAAATGTTCTGGGGTGAGGGGGAAGAAAGCATTTTGTAGCCAAAAAAGTTTATGAACTAGATTAGGCAGATAGATAATATCTATTGATAGCTAGCTAGCCAGACAGACTGGTCCTATCTGGAATACTCATGATGTACAGAAGCATATTAAAGAATCTGAGAAATCCTGTCATAAAAAAGCTTTCATTTTTAGAATTGTTTTTCTTTCATTGCTATGCAGTGCTTATTAATATTTCCTTTACGAAGTTTCTAAGGAACAGACACTGAAAAGTACTGATGACCCTTGAACAACATGGGTTTGAAGTATGTGGGTCCACTTATATGCAGTTTGTTTGTTTAAGAGTTGATAGCGAAAGACAAAAGACATTTATTTACAACTGCCCATCTCAGTCTCCACGGGACTGAATCAAAGGCAACTGAAACAGAGGGTACACCCAGTGCCTTTTGAGTATTGGAGGAGTTCTGTCAGGGCTTTCAACAGCTCCCGGGGGCCCTAGACTGGACAGGGCTGTAGGTCACCCCATGTGCCCATAGGGTGGTCAAGTTAAGCTCCCAGGGCTGGTGGGCAGGAGGCTGAGCTGAAGCAGAGGAATGTGCCCAGAGGGCAGGGATGGTACTGCGCAGGGAGCCTTGCGTCCCCAGTGTTCCTGCTCCCCAAGTCCTTTGCACACTGGGCTTGGGGGTTGTACAGGGAAGGCCTCAGTCCTTGGGCTCCTCTGGGCCAGGCACAAACTCATTCTCATGGGGGCACCCAGCCCTGCAGCCTCCCAGAGGCCAGCACACTCACATGAGGCAGCACCTGCCAATGGCCACATTCTGATGGTTTACCACCAGGAAGATAGGACAGTGGTACTGCAGCTCCTGGCTGCTATTGCCACCTGCAGGCCCACCCCACAGCTGCTGTTGCTGAGCCAAGGTCACCAGGCTGCAGAACATTGCCATCCCAGAGCCAGGCCCTCTGCGTGCTCCTGTTCCACTGTGGCTTGGCCCACCTATACTAGCATTTTTTTTCCAATAAATATACATACAATACTGTAAATGTATTTTCTCTTCCTTATAATTTTCTTAGTAACACTTTCCTCTAGCTTACTTTATTGTAAAGAATACAGTATATAACGCATATAACATACAAAATATGTGTTAATATATTTATGTTATTAATAAGGCTTTCAGTTAACAGTAGGCTATTAATAGTTAAGGTTTGGGAAGTCAAAAGTTATCAGCAGATTTTCCAAGGCACAGGGGATTGGCACCCCTAACCCCTGTATTGTTCGAGGATCAGGATTACAATTTACTAAAGAGGTTGTTGATACTATATTCTATTAATAAAAAAAGTCTTGAATTGTACAAGATTTGAAACCTGAATACATTTGAAACCTGTGTACATTATCACATTTTATAAAAACTTATACGTGAAAGGATCATTCAGGATTAAATTGTAACGGCAACAGAAAATTTGAACAGCTGGAGAAGACTCCATGAAGGGCACCACACTGGAGCTGAATCTTGAAGTCCACATAGGATTTGAAAAAAGTTCTTGTACGGGAACAAAACCTGCCACCCCAAAATATGTCTCTTTGGCATGTGGTTATTTCAGGGTAGCTATTTTAAGAAACAGAAGACTTAAGATGTTTTTCTCTTTGCCTCTCCCCTATCTGCCTAGAGAATTTAGATAGAGGACCTGTTCTAGAAAGTGAACTACCATCATAGATAACTACATTATAATATGAATTAGGTGTGGTAGAGGGAAGAACCTAGAAATGTCTGTTTATTAATTTCTCTCCCAGTTCCCTTGTTTTGGTATGGTCCAGCAAACATTTGTTTACCAAATATCTACTCTTTCTACTCTTCTTCCTGTGGATTGCCTTCCTTCCCTTTGAAGCCCCAGAACCCTACCCACTTCTCACTAATCCAGAATGACACATATAGCTCATTTTGCCTGTCTTTGGAATCTCTCGTCTTTATGTGGATTTCCTATACATATGTAATTAAATTTGTCTTTCTCCTGTAATCTCTTTCATGTCAATATAATTCTTAAACCAACCAGAAGAACCACAAAGAACAAAAGAACATTTTTCCTCCCCAACAGTCAGTGTAGTCAGCAGGATAAATTTTCCTGGCTGGACATTGCTCACTTTGAGGCTGCTGCAACTGAGAAATACTGGGACGTCTGATAAAAGGTGGCAGAGGGTAATATTTCTTACCATGTCAGTCTCCCAATCTCTGTCCATGCGGTCCAATGAAAATGAAAGTGATGACAGTCCTTTTTCTCTTTCTTTCTACATTTAGATCAGCAGAAGAAAATATCTGTGGAACTAGTTCCCTGGCTTAGCAACTCTGGTGAGTTTGATAGAGTACTCTTGGTTTAACTAATTCATTTCCTTCTAGAGATGGTCACTGTTTTCTCTTTGTCTTTTGTGTTGTCATAAGGAGGAAAAAAACATAGGATAGAACACAGGTATAAGCCCTAATAGGCCTGCTGTTTGAGCCAGGCTCACAGAGGGTTAAGTTCACAGTTCTCACCAGACTGGTGTCTGCTTAAACAAACTATTCTGTGGTTTCATGTGCACAAGATAAAGGCTATTGCTAAGGGGCATCTTGAAAGCCAAAGCCATAAAATTTGAAAGCATGGGTGAAGCACTTAAGAACTGTTAGAGCATTTGCCACCTAACCAAAGACTCCTAGGTTAGGATCAGTTGGTCATGGAATGGGTTAGATTAACACTAGGTCACCCGCCAATGTCAAGAAAATTTCCATGTAACAAGACATGCTGTAAAACACTGCATAATCCCCAACCCCATAATCCATGGCCATCCTTCCTAGGTGTCACTTTTGGCTCTGACAGACCTAAGGCTTAGCTAAGTTGTTAATGTGCACATAAAGAAAGCCGGATGAGGTTTCCTTTTCATCTTTTCCTATATCTTGAGAGCTTGGCTTTATGACCAGTGAGAATGTTTTCTCTGGTCTCCACCAACCAGAAGGTGCATGTAGCAGCATGCATCATGTGGACAGCTAAATAGACTGTGGATTCAATAAGTTGGTTGGTCAGAAGTATAGGTAACAAACTGAGCTTTTTACTAGCATCCCTTTGTCCAACACTTCCAGCTCTCAGGACAGGTTGTCATAAGGAGTCCTGGTCCATAAGGGACCTTTGCCATCTCAACCTTCATTGTCTTGTTAGTACTAGGAAAGTCCCATTCCAGTAGCACCTGCCCAGTGTCACAGATTAGTGAGTCTGTGACTGGAGGCATCGCACATCTTTGACAATATAATAATTAAGATGTTTTTCTTTTTGCCTCTCCCCTATCTGCCTAGAGAATTTGAAAGCTTGGGTTTTGCTTATTTAGGCTAACTTTGGAAGTGAATTTCTGGATCTTATAAGGACTCCATTATTTGCACTCTCCTTTGGAGATGCCTCCTGAGTCCATCTTATTGGTTTGATAGCTAGTGAGGTTAAGAAGATCTTACCTGACAATGGCCAGAGGATGGATCCTCTAAACTGGCTATATTTGAAAAAAAATTTGAACACTCATCCTGAACAATGTCTTATTGGTTTAACAATTAGCCTTAAGGACTGCCTTAATAAGGTAGAAGAACAGAAATTAGACTTAGAACAAAAATCAAAGTCCATTCAGACCCTTTCCTATTTGCCTTCAGACATTTGCAGATAATGTAAAAAATCAGGACATTGGAAGTATAGTTGTCCTGCACTTCAGAAAAAAAGAAGAAAAAAACTGAGAGCAATTTCCCTTATCTTACAGATACCTACAAAACTTAAAACAAAAATACAATCAAAAGTCCACCTACTCCTTCTTACCAATTCTAAAACCTCCTTTACTTATCTCAAAAGGTTTGTAAAGTATTAGGAAACCTTAGGAAACTAAAGTCCTTCTTGGAGGAACTTGCATTCTTTCTCTGTCTCTTGAAGATATAAATCTTACCATTTTTTTGAAATATAAACATCCCAGGAGGTATCTAAAACAATGTCTGCACTCACCTAAGATGAAAGGAATTAAAAAAAAAAAGATGACTTTTAAAAAATATAAACTACAAAAAGAGCTCTCTTGCCCAAACTTTGGATCATAGCCTCCTTAAGATTACTTCCAGGGACAGATGCAAATCTTAAAAGTCCTCTCCACACATAGTAAAAAAAAAACTTTAGCGATCTGAGTGAGTGAATTTGCTTATTTCAACTTTAATTTATGAATTATTGAGTTTTGTATTGTTTTATAACAGAAGCTCTAAGATTTCTGTGTTTGTCTATATGTACATCTACATTATAGATATTATATTTTTCTACCTAGGGATGGTATTGCTGAAATCAATTTATAAAATAGCTCTATTTAAGTAGCTTAAGGAAAATTAGGCACTTATGTAAATTTAGTATTCATAAACATTCTCAAAAATAAAGTAGAAACTTAGTTCAAATGAATTTCAGGTTCATATGATCTGAGAAAATATTCAGTATCAAAGCTAATTTAAAATAGATATGTTTTACTTTTTATTCCACCTGAATTTCTTATGCAAATAATTTCATGTTATCTCTTTTGCAAAATTTATCAGCAAAAAAATTAATAATAATAACTTAGAATGATGGTTGATTTTGTCTAATAACTCATGAAGTTTTTGTGAGTAACCTAAACATAATTGTTGGGAGTAAATGATTGAAATAGATGCAACTGTGATTAGAATTTTTAGGTGAACTTTTTAGCAAAATATATGTTTTATGGTATGTATATTTTAAAATGATTTTGAAAATCTTTTTGGTAACCTGAGACTTTAGAGTTTTTTTAAATGATGAAAATTTGTGGAATATCTTGGACCATTTCCAAATAGGATAAAATAATGAAACATTATTCCTCAACATAGGTTTATCAACTTTTGGCTTCCTTATTTCAGAGAAGCTAAAGATAAATTTGGGTTTGTTCATAAACATGTTTTATGCTTTATTGAAAGATTGTACTATGAGAATACATTTCTGGAAATTATGGAATGTATTTATAAATTTGCCAATCTAAAGAATGCTGATGTAACACATAGTTCACAATTGCTTACTTCTTAGTTTTTACTAGAAATTAAGTGCTTGCTTCGGCAGCACACATACTAAAATTGGAAGAAATTCAGGTTTTTAAAGTTATAATTTTTTGTTTGAAACATTGTTGATGCTTTTTAATGTTTTGTTTTCCATATATAAGGAAACTTTTTCTCTTAAGCCAACTATGACTTACAATTTGGTAAATTATAACTTTGTAAACAGAATGGAAACAATTATCTTTCTCTCCCTACCTGATCACTCCAGAATTCAGAAATTGTCAGTGAATACTCTTATTTTTATGGCAATATGTTTATTTGCATAAGTTCAATAAGAATCTCTTCTCCTTGTAAGAGGATACAACTGAAAATAGTGGTTATATTACCAAGGCTTTGACTGCAATGTCATATTTGAGAGAGATGTGCATATGCTCATATGACCAGGCAGACTTAAAGAACTAAGGTTGGCTTTATGGGTCCAAAAATCTCCTTGGATATATTGGTCTGCTACCTTGTTTACCAGATTCCCAACAGTCTTGCCAGGTGGGTAAAGAAGGTCACTTCCTGGCAGGTGCAGGAACCTCAGAAGAGAGGAATTAACCCAAATCTATCAGTATTGCAGACAAAATCTGATAGCACATCTTAAGCTTGGCTTCTCAGCCTCAAGAGGTGACAGAAGTTCAATCTGGACATTCCTTATAAAAAGTTCATGCAAAGTAGATTTAAAAGGGCCTATATGATCAATCAGTATTTTTTTACACTTACATAAATAATCAGGCCAAGTTTATCGAAACTAGACTTATTCTGCAAACAAAGTAGTCTTAATTTGGCTCTCTTTGGTAGAAATGAGGGTGATTGTAAAGAGAAAAAATATGTTTTAATAGCATGTCTTTGTGGATATTGTCCATTATAAACGGAACTAGATCCTGAATTCTTCTAGTTCCCCCAATGTCTGGATCCAACTCTCCAAACTAACATTTTCAATTTTTTTTTCTATCCTTCTGACTTAGAATCATTGAGAATTAAAACTGCCTTTTTTCCAGAAGCCCTGCAAACTGAATATAGACAACTTGGTATAAACTTTAGAGAAATCACCACAACACTCACGTATGGATAATCTTTGTGCCAGTTGCTGTGGGCTACTCAGAAAGTATACCTGAACACCTGTTGACATCATCACAGACATTCAAATTACCAAAAAAAAAAAAAAAATACTTTGACCCTGACATCTAAAAATCTTCTTGATTGGCTACCCTCAGAACTCAGAAACTGGTTTATAATTTGCTCCAATCATTAATCACTGTTTTTCTTTTATTTCCATGGAAATGCCTCTTATTTAATACATGATTACTTGAACCTAGACCTAACTTTGAGAATCCACTTGCATCACCACCTCCTGAAATAAGTTTAACTGAATTGATTTATTGTCAGGATTAAGAGACTGGTTCAATAAGATGAAACAATCTACCAACTTAATTTCTGGACTGTGAAACTTCTTGGACAATAAGAGAGCAAAATATGCCACCCCAAAATGTGTCTCTTTGGTATGTGAATTAGTTTAAAGGTAGAGTACTCAACTCTTTGGCTATAAAGGATCCCATCCAAACAAATTTTATTCACCTGAGGCTTCTACTGGACATTGTCCAGCTTAAACCAGACGCAATCCAGTTCTTAAATTAAATCCAGTCTAATTTAAGATCATATCCACCAATGATTCCCAACATGTATTAGTAAATGAAGACTGTGGACTACGACTGGACTCCAAAAACTGGGGAATTCCACACTGAATCAAAGACTAGGAATTTGGATTCTTGATGGAACCACATGCCAGCTCAAGTTGACCCGCTAAGCCCTGAACTGGAAAGCCATTTAGACCAGGAGCTTAACCAACTAGAGCTCAAGCTGAGAGGAACTTGCCAACAGCCTTAGGAAATAGTGGGAAAGACCATGAACTCAGAAGTGTTCTCAGGGTGCCATACCTGTGTTTCTCATTGTCCCCAAATGCAGACAGACGTTCACTTTGATCCCATTGTTGCCACCATATCTATTAAAAAGACAAAAATTCAATTGAGTAAATTTGAAGACCTAATTGGCTTTATTCAATGATTCATGAATTGGGCAGCATCCTTTCTAGTAAAGGGCTCTAAAGAGTTGTACAAAATGGAAGGTTTTTACAGATAGAAGCAAAGTGCGGCAAGGAAGCTCTTAGCAAAATAAAAGAAAGGATTTTTTCAGATCAGGTCAACATCTTTTGGGAGAAGGGGATGGTAGGGGTCATATTATGTGGATTATATCACCAGTACTACTCAGGAAACTCCAGAGTGACTGTTTAAAGGTTACATTTCTGAGAGAGGTTGAAGCTTCAATTAGGTCTTAGTTTGCTGGTCTGGAAGCAAACGACTCAATTTTGGGCCTGTTTGCTTTTTTTTTTTTTTTCCCCTACAAGTTCAATATGACCTGTCTATCTACTACTCCACTCCTATCTCCCACCACACTCTACCTTACAGCAAACTGCTAGCCACCCTCCTCTACCTCATCCTGTCCCCACACATAAAGATGATACATATAGGAGGCAGTATAGTACAGTGATTTTGAATTCATATTCTGGAGTCATACTGTGTAGATTTAAATCAATCCAAACCCAACCAGTTAACATCTTTAAGTTCAGTATATTTCACTGGGAATACTAATGCCCCTCACTTCAAAATCTGCTTAGAAAATAAAATAAAATAATATTTATAAAGCACTTAACAAGTGCTAAATACAAACTATTATTATTATTATTAGCATTATTATTACTTCTGTGATGGTGACAATGATGATAAGAAGGAGGAGGTGGAGCTCCTTCTTGTGGCATCGTCTCTGCCTACAATACCTGTCCACCTTCATTCACCTCCGTGACAATTTTTTATGTCAACTTTATTTGGCCAAGGGATGCCTAGATAGCTGGTAAAACATTATTTCAGAGTGTGTCTATGAAGAAAGAGATTAGCATTTGAATTGGTGAACTGAGTAAGCAGATGGCCCGTCTCAATTTAAGTAGCATAATCTAATCCTTTGAGAGCCTGAATAGAAGAAGGTAGAGGAAGTATGAATTCTCTTTCTCTGCTTTGGCTGAGATATCCAATTTTCTCCTGCCTTTGGACATTGGTGCTCCTGGTTCTCTGGCTTTCAAACTCAAATACCTTGCTTCCCAGGCATCAGACTCGGACTGAATTTCATCATCACCTTTCCTGGTTTTCCAGCGTGCGGATGGCGGATCATGGCACATCCTGGCCTCCACTGAGCCAATTCCTATAATAAATATGTATATGTATTTGTAGCCTATTGATTCTGTTTCTCTGGAGAACCCTAATATCCCTACCTAATTATATTTGCCCTTCATATTCAGTTCAGGTATCATCTCTTCTAGAACACATTCTCCAGACTTCTGGGTTTAGTGAAGTATAATGCTCTCATAGTACATATAATTCTATGGATTAAAATCATAAATTTCCTTGGAATTTCCTGCTTGGGTTGCCAGGCTTCTACACTATTCTATGAGTAAGTACCTCAAGGATAGAGATTATAACAAATTTATCTGAGTATCACCATTACTTAGCCCACTGCCTTGCTCAGAATATGTGTTCAATAGCTCTCCTGTTGAAATGAGTTCCCTGAAGACAAATTATCAACAATTTGTACTTGACGATGTTGCTAGTACCATGAGTTCAGAGGACAACTCAAAGAGTGAGATAAATTGAACCTAACCTATTTTCTTTCCCCTATTCTTTTCCATAAAATATCCCTAACATTTGGCTCTTAAGAAAATTGGCTCAAGATTCTACTCTTTCTGGCCTTTGTCTTCTGGTCTAGTTTTCCTGTCTTACACATTCGGTATTCTCTCTTACTACGTTGTGTTGTGAACAGCCGGCATCATGATGACACACCACTGACTGCCTCCAACATGCCTCCTGACAGCCATCTTCACAAATAAAATTTAAATTGAAACTATTCCAAAAAACATCCTTGACCTCAAGAAGATTTATCAGTTCTCCTGGTGTATGTAGTAAATGAAGTTATTATTCTCTCTCCACACAAATTCTTTCTGACAGATGGTGTTTTGTTATTTTAGGAAAGAAGCAGTCCACTGAGTCTTTAGGGTTTCCTTTAATAGTCCCATTGAAACATTTCTATAAATCTTTTCTTTCTAAGAGAACACATGTAATAAATTCTTCCTTGGTATAACTAACAAAGAAACTGGCATCTCCTAGGGTTATGAAGATGAGATTAAGAGCACTGATATGAAAGACCTCTGTCAGCCATCAATACTTTACAAATATGTGTCCAAACAAGGAAACTCATGTTTTCCAAGTAAGTGTCTTTTTTTTTAAAGATTTTATTTATTTATTTGAGAGAGAGAGAGAGAATGAGAGATAGAAAGCACGAGAAGGAAGAGGGTCAGAGGGAGAAGCAGACTCCCTGCTGAGCAGGGAGCCCGATGCAGGACTCGATCCCAGGACTCCAGGATCATGACCTGAGCCGAAGGCGGTCGTTTAACCAACTGAGCCACCCAGGCGCCCTCCAAGTAAGTGTCTTGAGGGATATTTCTCCATGTTATCTCCATATCTCCATGGGACTAGCCACTTAAAATTGTTCTTGTCATTCAGGCTTCTCTGCTTCCCCAATGTGACATGATCCTCACATTTGTCAAATGCTGGATGATAAAACTGAGTTTTATAGTTATCAGTATCCTTCATTTCACAAGAAAGCAAATGGAGAGAGCCAGAGTTAACCTCACCTAGGAAACAACAGGTCCATCTGAAAATTTAGACCAAAGAGATGATATTGCTTTATTAATGAATCCCAGGGGAGAGCAATCATGTGTCATTATTGATACATATCATAAGAGCCAGGCTATCTGATCTAAAATTAGAGATGATTACCGATGGGGATTATCACTTAAAGTCATTATAGAATGATAGTGCTCAAGGGAAGGGAATGAAGGTTCTGCAAAGCAAAGGCTGTGCAGGGTGCAGAAATTTATACTTTCAGAAAGACATGTTGAGCATCTTTTTATTTGATTTGTTGAACGTAAAATACCCAGGTTGTAATTTTTAGTGGATTGAAAGAAAAATCACTATACTGAATTAAAACACAGATTGAAATTAGTAGTTTTTCCTTGAGTATATTTTAAATGTATTCAATAGTAAGTAAAATAAATGTAAATATACCTATATTATTTTTATTATATTATATATTATTTTTGTATTATATATTTTTAATTATATATTTTTATGTGTATGGCTTTACAAAAAATGTAAATAAGCTAAACTGACTTGATATATTTTATACACATTTAGATTCGAAGTTAACATCAGTGGCCTTTTAAAATTAGGAGTATGCGGTAGCTGAGTTGCACAGCCCGAGTGTGCTGGCTCAGATAATTGGGAGTATAAATTTGTGCAACATTTTTTGAGCACTTTCTCAATATCTACAACTAAGTTTTAAAAAAAAGTGCACACACGTTTTTTATTCTATAACTCCACTGCTAAAAGTTGGCTTCCACCCGGAGCAAAAATTTCATACTTACAATATGATTATTGAAGTATGGCAAAAATAATTCAATAACAACAGACTACAGACACAGTGGCTTTTGTACACAATAGTAATCAAAATGTTTAGTCGCTTATACAGCTTCTCTTTTCCTCTGAAGGGATTCTAAACAAACTATTCTCCCTACCATTTTCCACTGAACTGATTAAATTTTTGAGCTATACTGATGCCACATAAATGTTAACTTCCATACAGAATAGTTATACATTTTATACTTCTACAATGCACTTATAAAATATTTTGCATCAAAGCCCTGAACAGCTTTGAGGACTTTTATGTTTCAACTTTTATGAAGTTACAGTAATATGCTGTCATACTCTGTCCATTCCGATTAAACTCACTGAAACTGACAAGAAAGTAGACCCCAGGCTTCAAGTGCAAGTCTCATAATCAGTCATTGCAGTGATACCTGTGAAAAGCAGGGTGACCCTAGAGAACTTGCTTCAGACAGTCCAGGTCTGGGAGCACTTTCCTGTAGTAGTTATTAACAACAGTGCAGCCTAACTCTCAAGAGTTCCCTACTTGGTTCACTAGTACGTAGAGTATGTAAGGCAGTGCTGCCGATTTGCTCACCCTGCTGGCCATCAGGTCACTGGGAATAGGGACCTACTGTATAACTGTGTTGTCAAATAAAAATGCCTAGACTCATACAAAAAGTTCCTCCTTTCTTTTGTCACCTTTTAACAACACTCAGGTTTTCACCCAGTGTCTAAAATGGAAGCGCCCATTCCTGCCTACACCAATGTCAAATTAGGCTCACATTAGGTTGAATTATATGGAATTCACAGGTCAATTCTGCAGGTTAGAAAGAGTTGAATATTCACAGTTTCGTATTCTTAAGTCTGTATATCCACTTCTTGGTATTATCCTGCCATCCTCCTATAGGACATGGTTAGGTATCTTAGTTTTGCTTTGTTTTTGATTTTTCCCCAAGGACATGCAAAGCATATCAGACTGCTGAGATCCAAATGACCAAAAAGAAAAAACAATCAAACAAACAAAAAAACAGACTTGTGCTAATAGGCATTAATAGATGCTAAATAGTTGCTACATTATACCTGTACTTTTGGATATAATTTTTTTCTTTCCTTTCAAGCCAGTTTTTTTATATCTTAAATCTTTTTGTTTTGAAAAACAGTAATTGAACTAAACCATTCAACTTTTATTTTGTTAACTGTATATCTGATAACTATATTACTAATAGAAGGGGCTAATTCACAAAGGGCTTTTTATGCCCTAATAAAATATTGGTAATAGGGAGCCATTGAGAACTTTATGTATGTTTGAAATAATTTTCCCAAATAGTTTGTCCCAAGAAGAATTCCTCCCTAAGTGACTTAGATACACGAGCTTTCCTAAATGAGTAGCAAATCAGGTGCTTAGTCTGTACCTGAAAATATTCAGGATTTGTCAGTATTGTGAAGAATGTGAAGTACTAAGTGAGGCAGCTGGTAAGAAAGGGGATCTTTTTCCCAGCAGCAATGAAGATAAGAACTGGGGTTCTTCAAACTACACTTAGGTGTACCTTGACCAACAAACTCTGAAGCCAAAGGACTTCCTTGGATATTGGCCAAGTAAAAGCAAAATAAAAAGGCTTTCAAGGTTTGTAGTGTAGACTTGAGAAGACTGGGATAAAGAAGGTAGAAAATGCTGGTGTGGATTCTCAGTGCTGGATACAAGGGAATCAACAGTGGTGATTGCAGAAGTTGAATCTCCCACAAAGTGATCCTAGTAGAGAAGGAGGGAGCAGGTAACAAAGGCAGCAAGAGAATCAAGGCTATTTCATTCATTCCGTATTTGTTTTGTGACTATTTAAATCAGACTTTTGAGGTGGAGAGAAAAGATGCCAACCCTGAATACACAGAACTTTTAGTCTAATATAAAAAGAGTTGTCATTCATTTGCTCATTCATTCATTCATTCATTCATTCTCTTAAGTCTTCAACTGAAGACTTAAGAGGTAACTGAATAATGGGAAATTATAGGGTACCTCATTATAGGGTGTTGGAGAGGACCTAGAATAGGAATTGGCTTGTGTTAGGTGATTCTGACAAGGACTCAAAGAAGCTCTATATGCCATGCTGTCAGGAAGTGGGGTTATTCTATGTTGGGTATCTAATAATTCTTATCTAGAAAGCAAGAACAAAGAGAGGCTAAAGCAATGAATGAAACAGAAACATCAGTGAATCATATTAGCCAAGAGAGCGGGATAATGGTCCATTTTTGTGGTTTGAGCAACACCATGTTTGTGTCTTGATTCATCATAATCACTGAGTGGCCTTTTTGATATAGGTATTCTGTGGGATTATGCCCATGGAAAAATACCAAGGCTTTGCTCTAAGTGCCAGGCTGCCCCAAGCTCTCAGGAACGTGTGTGTGTTTTTCTTTCCATGACATTTATTTAACAAACATCTATTAAACATCTGATATCTATATGCCCCTAAAATTATAAGTATACATTTGATAGCCACGGTGCTAAAAAAAAATAGCTGGGTTTTAAAGTTACAGACTATAAATTAGAATTATATGTTGTTGAGGTGTTCCAAATGAAGGAATTTTCAGCGTAGTGGGGACTATTCAGTGAAGGCTCCACAGAAGAAACAGCATTTAACTGACTGTTGAAAGATGCATAGTTTTTGAAAGTTTCAGATAAGGAAGAACACTGTGGGCAGAAGTAGCAACTGAAAAAGTTCTAACAGGTGAGAAGTACTTTGAGCATGGAGATAAGTCTGAGAAAGGACCTCACACATCAGGCTGACGAGTTAACACCTTTTTACTTTCCTTTGACCATAAGGAACTATGGAAGCATTTCATACAAAGGAAAGCTATGATCACACTGGTACTTGTCTGAGTATTTAGTTTATACAGTGGGGTTAAAAACATACATAATGATTGGAGAACTAAATAAGATCATACCAAAAGAGCCTTGTACAGAGCCTGGCATGATCTTGGTGCATACTGATGCTCTCATCACATGGGTTCCCCTCTTGCTCCCAGGGAGGATGTTAATCCTGTGGGAGCAAGGGCCCTCGATGAGATGAAACTATAGTCATGGAAGAAAGACTATTTTTTAAGGAGACGGAAATGATTTAGTGTCTTTAGTAATTTCACTTGATTTTGGAAAAGGATAAAAACAATTAGGAGATAACATGTCAATGATGAGTATTCTCTGGTTTTACAAAGCAGTCATTCTTTCATAACTTTTCATTAGGCCACCATTAAATATAACATTTAAGATAGTCTGTCAGCAAAACATTATTAAGTGCTGAAAAGCACCAGCAAAGGAAGACAGGGCAACTTCTCAAAAGGTCTAAAATAGAAGGGATTCTAATCGTTCTTGGATAGAGGCATCTTGTGTGATGATAAGGAAATGAAGTAGATGACCTCTCAATGTCCTTTACAGACTAGAAATTATCCAATAATGCATTCTAATAAGTCCTTGCAGTTAACAAAATAGGAAAGGGCTTCTTTTCAAACTCGTTAGTTAATTTTTTTTCTGCAGAATTAAGGATTGATTTACTTTAAAGTTAAATTGGGTGTGAAATTGGTTCTAAAGTTTTTTAAGCAAGAAGGTTATCTATTATTTTTATTTTTTTATGATTTCACAAGTAATATATACTTATTTTGGAAAAATTTGAAAATACAATAATTTCCAAGGAAGAAAAACTATCACCCATAATTTTATCACCTATATATGTTTTTGTTTAATAATTTGGCATCTAGTCATCTAGTACATTTAATACAAGAAATCGCGGCAGGTCACATTCAATTCATAGCCCCCCCTGAATTCCATTCATCCTCCAACAGCCCTGCCTGAATTTCCATTCCTTCAAAAATTATTCTTTCTTTTCCTTCTCATCACATCCTCTCTCACCTGTCATCCTAAATCAGAGTGTTTTTTAGGTCATTTTACAATTCTGTTCAGCACATCTACATTGAAGGACAGTGAATAGCAGGGTTGAGGAAAGACAGCATCAATTGCTTTTTATTTATTAAACTACTTTCTCCTCCCTCAGAGCTTTATGTACCCATTAAGTGCAGTCCGTTGAAAACTGCCCACAAAAATGTTCAAGGAATAAAATGGTACAAACAACTCAGGAAACCACTTAGCCGTCTGGTATATAAACATCAAGGCTGTAGATAGCTCTCTAGAGATAATGGACATCAAAATAAAGAGAGGGAGTCTCCTGTCTATAATTCAATACAAAATCACTCATTCTACTGTATTACATTAGTCGCAGCAAAAATTTCACTCAAGGACTTAATTCTGAAGCAAACAGATTTAAAATTTAATATTACTTGTAATTCTTTCAATAAGGAAATTAAAGATAGTGTCAAAAGCAACACTGGTTTTAATTTTAGGCAAGGTAGTTCTAATGTGTACCAGCCATGATTAGAGTAAATTAAAAAAATAAACAAACAATATAGTCATGTCTCCCTTAAATTTTCATTTTTGGTTAACAAAATAGAAAGTTAAAAAGGAAACGCTTTGGGGCACTCGGATGGTGCAGTCTGTTGAGCATCTGACTCTTGGTTTCAGCTCAGGTTATGATCTTGGGTCATGAGCTCAAGTCCCGTGTTGAGCCCCACATCAGGCTCTGTGCTCGCATGGAGGCATGGAGTCTGCTTGAGTTTCTCTCTCCCTCTGCCCCGCCCCCTCCTCTTTAAAATAAATAAATAAATCTTAAAAAAAAAAAAAAGGAGACACTTTGCCACATAACCTGAATGGGATCAGAAGGTTTTTCTGGAGTAGCCATTTGTTCTGCGGAGATCCTTTTTTCTGCTAAATGCCTGTTTCATTTTTTTTTCTTTATCTTATTATTCAGCATGTTTGGGGGTAATCACTAAATGCTTTGCATAGTGCCAAATACTTCCCATGGTGGTGAAGACTATGTGCAACATCTCATTTAATCCTCATTATAAACTTAAGGTTAAGTACAATTATTATACAAATTTTATATTTGAGTCAACAGATTGACAGAGATTAAGTCATTGGCTTAAGTCACACTGCTAGTGAGTGTTACCAGGCATCAGAGCCATTACAGTTAATGCCTGAATAGATGGGCTAACTTCATTCTCTTTAATAATATTTTAAAATGGACATAATATTTGTCATCACCATATCCTATATATATGTGTGTATGTATATATATATATATTTTTAACTTTTGGGGTGATGGATATGTTCATTACCTTAATTGTGCCGGTGGCTTCACATATATACACCAAAATTTATCAAATTATAAACCTTAAATATCTGCAACTCACTGCATTTCAGTTATACCTTAATCACGCTTTTAAAAAATGAAGTCTATTTTCTTATAGAAAGAGTGAGAGACTGCTCCTTGAAGGACAATACAAAGAGTCTCAACCAGATTGATATGAATAAGTTAAAGGAAACTTCTTGGAGCCAGAAGGTGCTAATGCAGCCCAAGGACCAATTCTAGTAAGTATAAACATTCAATTAACATGCTGTTATGATTAGTATAGTAGAAGCAACAGTAGTATGGAAACCTAGAAATGGGAGAGAAAAGAGGATGAAAAAAGCTATTTACCTTTTATTGGGTACTTGCTTATTTTGGACATTGTGTCATACTCCAAAGAAGATGGGGGAAGGGTAGGGAGGGTAACTAGAAATCTTAACTTTTACCCATGCGATAAAAATATACTAATGATCCAATATAAGATCAGGCTTCATACTAGATACTGGGGGTGTAAGATGTACAGATACAATTCATGCTTTTATGAAACTCTTTTATATAGGTAATTTATGGAGCTCTTTTATAGAGGTAATGCAGTATACTACAGAACACAAAAGAAAGACACCTGTCTGGTTAATGGTAGAGCTGAGTTATAGGCAGGAAAATTTCCTAAAGGCAATGTCTTGAAAACTTAGTAAGGAATGGTCTGATTAAGAGAGTGGGAAAGTGCACTGCTAACAGTGAGCAGTGTGTGCTAAGGCACACCTTTGAGAGAGCAGACAATCTGGAGAATTTCAGGCATTTCAGTGTGGCTTCAGCATGGGCAGGATGAAATGATAAAGGAGAAAATCAGTAGGGATAAATATGGTCTAAGTGATCAAAAAGAATTCTATATCTAATGTCAAAGCATCTGGATTTTATTATGAATAATGACATGGTAAAAAAATTAAGAATAGATTTAAATTGTGTGATCTACTTCAGTGATTTCTGCATATTTTAGTCTGTATCTACATAGACTTTGGGGTGCCTGAGTGGCTCAGTCGATTGAGAAGCGAACTCTTGATTTCAGCTCAGGTTATGATCTCAGGGTCCTGGGATTGAACCCCATGTCAGGCTCACTGCTCAGCGGGGAGTCTGCTTCTCTCCCTCTTCCTATGCCTGCCACCCACCCCTCTCACATGCTCTCTCTCTCTAAAATAAATAAATCTTAAAAAAATATATCTACATGGTCTTTGAAATTTATGTAGTAAACTGTGCAAAGGATATCTATTTTAAAAGACTTGTAACAGAGTACAACTAGTTTGAAGACAGAAGATGCTAACATCATTCTGTGGAGAATTCTAGGATTCTGGCTCATCACAGAAAATCAGCTAAAATAAATGTGGAGACGAACCATGAGAGACTATGGCCTCAGAAACAAACTGAGGGTTCTAGAGGGGAGGAGGGTGGGGGGATGGGCTAACCTGGTGATGGGTATTAAAGAGGACATGTATTGAATGGAGCACTGGGTGTTATACTCAAATAATCATGGAACACTACATTAAAAATAAATTAATTAATTTTAAAAAATGTGAACCATTCTGGGTGTCTGTTGTATGGGAATCACTTTCCTTATGGGACTTGCATTGACTAGAATTTACTAGTATTGTAGAACCATGAAATCATAAAACATCAGATCTGAAAAAGTTCTGAAATCACCTAGCCCAATTCCATTTATAGATAAGAAAACAGGATCAGAGAGAAGCAAATTCCCCAGTGTGGTATAATCAGAAATTGAGAGACCAAATAGTACAACATACAACTGCCATTGCCTAGTCCTGGCCTCCTTAATGCTTACCAGGTTGCTTAGCCTTCAGTGTTTTCAACACCCATTACTGATAGTTGATGGAAAAATATTATTGATAATCATTTGAAAGTTAGCATCTGCAATGTTCAGCATATAAAAATCATATGAATGTACAGCTGAAACTAAAGTAACACTGTGTGTCAACTATTTTTCAATTAAACAACAAAAAAACCCACATTAAGTTATAAAAAAATCACCTGATGCTATTTAAACCCTTGAAGCAAAACTGACAAGAATTCAGCTTCCCCAAAGTTCCTTGTCACATGGTTGCAACAAAACTTACACATGAACAATTTTCAAATTGGTGACAAGTTGAGGTATTCATAAAATGTGCACAGGCTTCTAGTTCCAGATGGCAGACAGCTTTTTAATCTCCAAAAGTCTATTAAATTGATGACAAAGAAATAACAAATGATAATAACAAGGATAATAACAGTGTTTAGAACAATTACTATGAAAAGGGGCTTGATATTATTTTATTATGTTACTTTAATCACCATACATTACATCATTAGTTTTTGATGTAGTGTTCCATGATTCATTGTTTGTGTATAACACCCAGTGCTCCACGCAGAATGTGCCCTCTTTAATACCCATCACCAGGCTAACCCATCCTCCCACCCCCTCCCCTCTAGAACCCTCAGTTTGTTTTTCAGAGTCCATAGTCTTTCATGGTTTGTCTCCGCCTCCGATTCCCCCCCCTTCATTCTTCCCCTCCTGCAATCCTCTTCTTCTTCTTTTTTTTTTTTAACATATAATGTATTATTTGCTTCAGAGGTACAGATCTGTGATTCAACAGTCTTGCACAATTCACAGAGCTCACCATAGCACATACCCTCCCCAATGTCTATCACCCAGCCGCCCCATCCCTCCCACCCCCCACCATTCCAGCAACTCTCAGTTTATTTCCTGAGATTAAGAATTCCTCATATCAGTGAGGTCACATGATACATGTCTTTCTCTGATTGACTCATTTCGCTCAGCATAATACCCTCCATCCACGTTGCTGCAAATGGCAAGATTTCATTCCTTCTGATGGCTGCATAATATTCCATTGTATATATATACAACCTCTTCTTTATCCATTCATCTATTGATGGACATCTTGGCTCTTTCCACAGTTTGGCTATTGTGGACATTGCTGCTATAAACATCGGGGTGAATGTACCCCTTCGGATCCCTACATTTGTATCTTTGGGGTAAATACCCAGTAGCGCAATTGCTGGATCGTATGGTAGCTCTATTTTCAACTGTTTGAGGAACCTCCATACTGTTTTCCAGAGTGGTTGCACCAGCTTGCATTCCCACCAACAGTGTAGGAGGGTTTCCCTTTCTCCACATCCCTGCCAACATCTGTCGTTTCCTGACTTGTTAATTTTAGCCATTCTGACTGGTGTGAGGTGATATCTCATTGAGGTTTTGATTTGGATTTCCCTGATGCCAAGCGATGTTGAGCACTTTTTCATGTGTCTGTTGGCCATTTGGATGTCTTCTTTGGAAAAATGTCTGTTCATGTCTTCTGCCCATTTCTTGATTGGATCATTTGTTCTTTGGGTGTTGAGTTTGTTAAGTTCTTTATAGATTTTGGATACGAGCCCTTTATCTGATATGTCATTTGCAAATATCTTCTCCCATTCTGTCGGTTGTCTTTTGGTTTTGTTGACTGTTTCCTTTGCTGTGGAAAAGCTTTTTATCTTGATGAGGTCCCAATAGTTCATTTTTGCCATTGCTTCCCTTGCCTTTAGTGATGTTTCTAGGAAGAAGTTTCTGCGGCTGAGGTCGAAGAGGTTGCTGCCTGTGTTCTCCTTTAGGATGTTCATGGACTCCTGTCTCACATTTAGGTCTTTCAACCATTTGGAGTCTATTTTTGTGTGTGATGTAAGGAAATGGTCCAGTTTCATTCTTCTGCATGTGGCTGTCCAATTTTCCCAACACCATTTGTTGAAGAGGCTTTTTTCCACTGGAAATTCTTTCCTGCTTTGTCGAAGAGTAGTTGACCATAGAGTTGAGGGTCCATTTCTGGGCTCTCGATTCTGTTCCATTGATCTATGTGTCTGTTTTTGTGCCAGTACTATACTGTCTTGATGATGACAGCTTTGTAATAGAGCTGGAAGTCCGGAATTGTGATGCCGCCAGCTTTGCTTTTCTTTTTCAACATTCCTCTGGCTATTCGGGGTCTCTTCTGGTTCCATACAAATTTTAGGATTATTTGTTCCATTTCTTTGAAAAAAGGGGATGGTATTTTGATAGGGATTGCATTGAATGTGTAGATTGCTCTAGGTAGCATTGACATGTTCACAATATCTGTTCTTCCAATCCATGAGCATGGAACATTTTTCCATTTCTTTGTTTCTTTCTCAATTTATTTCATGAGTATTTTATAGTTTTCTGAGTACAGATTCTTTGCCTCTTTGGTTAGATTTATTCCTAGGTATCTTATGCTTTTCGGTGCAATTGTAAATGGGATCGACTCCTTCATTTCTCTTTCTTCTGTCTTGTTGTTGGTGTACAGGAATGCCACTGATTCTGTGCATTGATTTTATATCCTGCCACTTTACTGAATTCCTGTATGCGTTCTAGCAGTTTTGGGGTGGAGTCTTTTGGGTTTTCCACATAAAGTATCATATCATCTGCAAACAGTGAGAGTTTGACTTCTTCTTTGCTGATTTGGATGCCTTTTATTTCTTTTTGTTGTCAGATTTCTGTGGCTAGGACTTCTAATACTATGCTGAATAGCAGTGGTGATAGTGGACATCCCTGCTGTGTTCCTGACCTTAGGGGGATAGCTCTCTCAGTTTTTCCCCATTGAGAATGATATTCACCGTGGATTTTTCATAGATGGCTTTTATGATATTGAGGTATGTACCCTCTATCCCTATCCTCTGAAGAGTTTTGATCAAGAAAGGATGCTGTACTTTGTCAAATGCTTTTTCTGCATCTATTGAAAGGATCATATGATTCTTGTTCTTTCTTTTATTAATGGATTGTATCACATTGATTGATTTGTGGACGTTGAACCAAGCTTGTGGAGCTTGAGATTTTTTAAGGAGGATGACAAGTAAAGATTCCAATTATTTAGGCTTGATTTGCCCCCCTCCCCGGCCCCGCAACAAAATAAAGACAATCTTAAGTAGGGATATTTAGACTCTGAGGCTATGGCTCTTTTATTTCCTCACTATTTAACTAAAGATAGGTGTGACCTTAAACTGAGTATCTCTACCGTCTCTACTGTTAAAATATTTTAATCCAGGAAAACTAATGACAAATAATCCATTTTCCTTTAAACAAATAAGCACTAACTGAATAACAGAATCTCAACATTTGAAGGAATCTTAAAGATGATGTCAACTGTCACTGTACCTTCGGATGTCAAAGTACAGCACAAAGACTTATATCTACGTATTTGAACTCAGATTCCTATGTCTCCCAGGACAGGGCTGAAGGGCTGCCTGCCTGTGTCCCCCATTTCTGTGAATACAGCCACTTAACTTCTTTCCTTGAGAGCTCTATTCCTTACTCTTCATATAACATATATCAGCAAGTTCTTTCAAATTTATGTTTGAGCTAGATCTCAAACCTCCTCACTTTTCCCCCATTTTAATTTTATCCACACTAGTCATAAGTCAATGATACTTTATCATGTTTCCACAGTGTGCCAGATACATTTGCACTGGCTGGTGTGAGAGAGTCCCTACATTCAGCAAGCTTAAATTATATTGGAAGTAATAATATGAAAAAAAATACTGAATAAATCAGATAACAGAGTGATACGTGATATAAATAAAATAAAATCCCAGTTGAGATCATTGCTTTTTTACTAATTCATAAGGGATACCTTTCTTTCACACTCCAAGAGTGCCAAGCATCTGCCTGGTCACATTACCTACTCTGCTTTGTCATTATGGTTTCTTGTTACAGCAGTCACTCCCAGGTAAGGTAGAGGTGGAGACATGCAAAGGAATATACAGTTATCTAAAGATTCCACTTCTGAATGGCATCTTACATAAGGAGCTCTGTAGACATGCTTGTCAGTGAATATAACTACTGAATATTATAAAACAGAACAAAAAATCAACTTTTTAAAGTCTCTGAAAACTGCCCTTAGGGCATACAGCAAATGAAAAAAAACCCTACTTATTCAAGAAGATCAAGATCTCAATAAGAACTGGGGGGAGTCTGTGGTACTTGCATAATAACCTGCTCTCTCCCTTCTCCTAATCTCCAACTGAGCATGAAGGAAGCTCCAGTCTGGGTGCGTGTGGCCAAGAAGACTAATCTTCTCCCCCAGACTCCCAGTTAAGGGCTACAGTAGCTCTCTGGAAGGGCCAATGGTAGTGTTTTTCATCACCCAGCTCTGTGTTACAGAGGCTAAATTTCAGATAAGTATAGCCCAGAGGCTGGGAACCTCTTCTACACTCAGTCTTAGTTTGCAGGGTGAAGCCTTTTCCCCAGGTATAGGAGAGCATTGCTGAAAAATCCCCCACCCCCAATAGATATCTAGGGAAAATGTATCTCTTTCCTTCTTCATTGATGATAGTGACCATATCTATTCTCTTTACTTCCATACTTTATCATTAGACGTGGGCCAAGAGGGGCACTCAAGTACTTGTTGAAAAAGAGAATTAAATAAAAAATCTCTCTTTCATTTCTAGTTATATAATCTTAACCATTGATATTGGGTGAATAGTTTCCTTCCAGGATTGACATCCTTCCCAGAACCTCAGAATGTGACCTTATTTGGGGATAGTGTCATGGAAGATGTTATTAGTTAAGATGAGGTCATACTGGAGTAGCATGGGCCCTTAACCCAATCTGACTGGTATTCTTAGAAGAGAAGAGAAAGAGATAGACACAGGTTGGGATGGAAATTTAAGTCATGCTGTCAAAAGCCAAGGAACACCAAAGAATGCCAGCAATCACTGGAAGGTAGGAGAGAGGCATGCGGTAGATTCTCCCTCTGGGCCCCCAAGAAGGAACGAACATTTCCAACACCTTCATTTTGGACTTCTATCCTGAATTGTGAGGGAATACATTTTGGTTGTTTTTAGCCTCTAGGTTTATGGTAGTTTTTTTTTTTTGTTCTTTTTTTTGTTTTTTTTTTTTTAGAGCAGGCCTAGGAAACATACACCATCTTTCTAGATTTAGCTCAAATGCTCTCTCATACTTAAGTGTTCCTTGATTCCATCTAGACTGAGTGCTTCTGGAGGAAAACCTGTGTCTTGTTCTTATTTGTACCCTTGCTGTCTAACATACAATAGGAGATGAAGTACTGTCTTTTGAAAAGATGAAGTTTCTTCCCTTTGGAAGCAATCTTTCCCTCTTCTGAATGGTCACAACACTTAATAAAGGAAGACAGAGAGCAGCCTGTTCACGCTAGTGTCAGAACAAAACAGTGACCCTGGTGAAAACCTGCAGAATAAAAATTGCAGGACATAATAGATAAACCATAATACAGACTGAATTGATAGAAATGCCTAAGGCAGCAAATTGTTAACACAGTTTTTTCATGATTCCTAGGAGCAAGGGCAGGCTCCTTAGTATTTTTATAGGAAACACTTTTATTTTTCCAGGAATTTTTGAGACCACAGTGAAGCAGAAAGGACGTCTCACTAAGAGATCGTCCCCATTTCCTCCTACTCAGGGATGGGGGCTGTGGACAGGAAGGATGAGGTAGGCATTCCTCTTGTGTTATTCTCTCTTGGGAGAAACCCAGCTTGGGCTCCTTATGATCATTCTAACATCCTGCTTCTGGAAGTGAAAAGAACAGAAGCAAGCTTTATTACTGATGGCAAGGATCCCTTTCTTCTAGTAGTGGAGAATGGTGGTATAAAATACTAGGTGAGAGCAGAAAGCCTGACATTTTATTTGCATTTTCAGAAAACACCCTAGGGACTAAAAAAAGAAAAAAAAACCTCTCATTTTTAGTGTTCAATTTATAACAAAATACAATCGTAGAAAATCTTATTTCTTTCCCTGGATTTTCTGTTTCAGTTTGCAGCTCCCTGGCAAGCTTATTATGACAATACAGACCTAGAGAATGGCTGACATTCTCATGAAAAATACAAACCTTAATGATACATTTCATGGTATATGATTTGAGATGCTCATCCTTGAGTGTGCATAATGCTCTGAATCATCATTGTTTTGGCATCAAGATATGATTGATATTAGATGTTATACCTAGTATTTTGTCACCTTCCAAGATGCAACTTAAAATTGGATTCTTTCGAACATTTACCAACTGCATGATATTATCTCTGGAGGAATGAATATTTGGATAATTGGGAACTCTAAAACGTTGATGTAGGGATTTATGATTTGGATAAAATTGCCTTCTGCAACATGAATTTTTGAGAGACTGGAAAAATTCTTACATCCCAAAAAGACTCAGAACTTATGAAGTGTATCAAGATAGATTCAGATTTATACTGAGGCTTTATTGCATTTTTCATTTAACAGATTTGTGCCTCTTTTGATCTTTGATCCCAAAAGATTCAACCCAGCACACTACCATATCATACTGAAACATGTGTATTTTCATGCTCAATGAAATGCAACTTTTAAACACTCAACACTGTTTTACAAAATGTCTCATGTGAACTTAAAAGATTTTCATACGAGAACCTTAAAAACAAATTCTACATTTCAAACAACATTATCGCTTCATGTTTTTTACAGTGCTTACAATTCTACCATTCTTACCTTACCCTGTGATCATAGCTCAGGCCATACCACCAGAAAAATAGATGGGTTCAACTTTTAATTATTATATTCATTCTTCATTACTATTTTATTAATAAATGTGTCCTTATCAGACTTCTGGGATTCATTTATCTGTTATTTTTTTCGTGATCCAGATCATATTGCCAAGTTAAAATAGATCTAGGTATAAGCCAAAAGGTTAGAAATCCCATACTTGAAGCTATATTATCAATCATGACATCCTCTCACCTTTTCTTCCAACATAGACAGATACTGATTGAGCTCATTTTATGTACAAGGCATTACTCTAAATACTGAATAAAATTCAAATAAGAAAGTCATAATATCTGACACCAAGAAGTTTAAAACAACACCTTGCCTTAGAAGGCAATGTGTACTTAAGGCAGACTCAATTAATAATTGCAAAAGGAAATTAGAGGTGAGAAGTCTTCTATGGATTAGAAAAATCTACAGCTAAATAGGAGTGGGGTTGAAGTTCATTTTGACTGTGATTTCAGAACCAAATATACAGAATTCTTGGGGGACCAAGCATTCTGATCTTTGAGCTTCTGATCTTTGAATTATTTTCTCTGAAATGGCTTATAAAAGTATAAAAATTGTTATTCATGTCATTATGAAAAAAATGTAATAAATCCCTTGGCCCTAGAAAATCTTGTACAAATGGCTATATGCAATAATGAGAAACACAGGTGGTTTAGTTACAGAAAGCTCCAAAAGAAAAAGAAAAAAAAAAAAACACAAAACATGAAAATGAGGCATGAGCAATCACTTTCATACTTTTCTATTTCCATTGGTGGTTAAGCTTTTTCCCAAAAACTTATTATTCTGTGTCCTAGTATTACATAAATTTCAAGATGGAAGTACACTTAGGCAATATATACATATATATATATATATATATATACACATATATATATATATGCAGTTTTCCCTAGCACCTGAAGGCCTGGGAGAGGCACCCTGAAGCTGCCCTTTGGAGGTGAGCTGAGCATCTGGGAGAAGCTGAGCTCCAACCTTCCCCCAGCTCCACCTCACAGGGCTTCAACCAGAGGAGCTGAGTTTTTGTCTGATTTTTTTTTTTTAAAGCTGGACTTCTGTATAATATCTTTTTTAACAAAAAGGTTTTGAAAAGAAATGTTTAACTATTGGTCTATTCCAATTCTCTCATTTTAAAAATGAGAAATATGAACATTTATAAAGATTAAGGTGTTTCACAAGCTAAGGATTTGAAAGGAAAATTAGAAAGGAATTAAATTTAATTTTCACAGAAAGAAAAATCAGTTTGCATAGCCCCCATTAGACTTCTCTTTTATTCCTCTTTCTCATGAATACAGACTGTCAGAAGGACAGAAATTGTCTTCTTGCTTTGCAGCTCCATACTCATAAGTACTACTACACATGCATGTACAAGACTCCACAATGGGCCAGTGTAAGAAAACACAACTAAAACAAATAAATTGATATAATCAGCTATTTAGATATTAAACAAGCTAAGATTTTTTTTAAAGATTTATTTATTTATTTGAGAGAGTATGTGCATGCACCTGCACATCTGTGTGCCAGTGTGGCGGAGGAGCAGAGGAAGAGAATCTTCAAGAAGACTTCCCGCTGAGCATGGAGCCTGACTCCTCCTGGGCCTTCATCCCGTGACCCATGGGCTCACAACCCATGAGATCAGGACCTGAGCTGAAACCATGAGTCAGATGCCCCTAGGACTGAGCCACCTAGGCACCCTTACAAGCTAATGTTTTTAGAAAACAAATTCATAAAATACTTTCAAAATAAATCTTACCAATATATTTATTGGCAAGTGTTCTGGTAAGTTTTACAGAATGAGAAAAAAAAAACATAAAGTTGTCTTAGTATTTTGTGTCTGACACCTTACAGAGTTCTGTTTATCAGTAATTGGAATATTCACATTAGTTAAATGTAGTTCCACCTTGCATTTTATCTTACATTTCAGGTGTGCAAGACTCCCACAGAGAACATATTCCCAGTTGGTTGATATTTGATATAAATGTAGTCCAATTCAAATACAAAAAGGCAGTATCACCATAGAAAACTATAATGATATCAGGAAAAACCCTGAATCAAAACATGCCCTTCATTATTTTACAAATGATGTCCTTTAGTATGTCACAAATTTGCAAACCAACCAGCCAACCTATAAACACCACCTGTTGGGAAGCACAGAGTAGCTGTGACCTAACAAAACACTATGGCCTTTGTAGTCAGACAGAGTGAATTGCAAATTCAAGCTCTGAAAGATACCTTTTTGAATCTGCATTTCTTTGATTGTTTAACAGAGAGAGCGATACCTGTAAAGATGCATTAGAATTAATGAAATAATGTAATATGCAAATCTCAAAACCAGGTGCTTGCCACAGGGTGCTGTAAACTACTCTGCAATCCAATTACATGCCAAAAGTAGTACCAAAATCAGAATCAATAATAGTAATAATGGTAATGGGAGAAGTCATAAATTTCTAAGAGTAAAAGAAGGGAGATAAAAGCAACACCATATAAACTCTTCTTTCTCTCAGTATTCTACAAAAAAGATTAAAAAAAATTTACAAAAAGGCATAAGCCTGTAACAAGGAGAATTAGAAAAGAGTGATTTATGGCCAGGAAATTTTAACAATTACTGGAACATGGAAAGGACATGAAGAAGCATCTAGGGATGCAGCCTCAAACTCAGCCACGTGCAATGGGCTATAGGCAAAGATGTTGCCCTGCTGTTGCAGAGCTTCCAGACTCTACCTTTAGAAATCAGGCTAAAATGTGGGCTGGAATGAGGGTCCAGGCTTAAATCATGGGTCTAATAGAACACAGTAGGTGGGAACAGTTCAGTCCATATGAGCACATAGAATACACCCTGCAGTGTGGTATCCACGTCTAGACAAAATATCCTTCTGTACAGACAGGTTATTTAATGTCTCAGGCAAACAAGGCCCCCTCAGGAGAACTCTACTTAACTTGACCTTAAGAGCTCTCCTAGGACCACAGCCTGCCTATCAACAGCCTATCTTTGAACAGTGAGCAACCTGGCCTTGCTTCTGTTCCACACACACATATAAATCCAAAATAAAGGATCCACAGACCTTTCAAGAAATCTGATACAATGAAAGGGTCTGATAATGAAACAAAATGAAAGAAAAGGAGCTTAAGAAAATAGCTTCAAGAAAATGTATACATTTTATAGAGAGACAAAAACAGAATCTTATGAAACAAAAACCATAGAACTAGATATTGAAAGTAGCACTGCCAAAATAAAACAAACAATAAATGAGGCAGAAGACTAAGATCAAGAAATATCCCAGAGGATAGAACAAAAAGATTATATAGGAAATGAGAGAAGAGATAAGAAAACAAGAGGACCAGATGCTAAACCTATAAAAGTTCCAGAAAGAGAGAATAGAAAAAATTAATGGGGAAGAAAATCAGTAAAGAAGCAATTTAAGAAAATTTTCCACATCTGGAAGGATATAAGGCATTCAAGTGAAAAGTACAGAAAGAGTGCCATGCAAGATGTATGAAAATAAAATCAGAAACCTGGATATATCAATTGTAAATTGCAGATTGCCGAGGATAAAGTGAAGGCCCTAAAAGTGTCAAAATCGAGGGAAAAAAATAGGTCAATTACAAAGGTATGAAATACAGAGTAGCCTCAGCCTTTTTTCTTAGCAACAATGAATGGAGGAAGACAATGAAAAAATATCTTTAGAATTATGAGAGAAAAAGATTGTTCAACTTAGAATACTTCGGCAGACTAAAGTGGGAATACAGAATAAAGGCATTTTCATCATGAAAAGACTCAAAGAATTACCTTTATTCACACTTAGGAAATTACTCGAGGATATATTTTAGTAAGATAAGAGATGGATTTAATTAAAAGGAAGACATAGACTCAAGAGAGCAAGAAAAGTACATCTTATGATGATTTCTGTAGCCAGACAGAGAGCCTATAATGGGGCAGAAGAAAGAGTCGGGGGTGGATTTCTCTTGAAGAAAGGGGATCCAATGAATGGAAATCTTGAACATTTTAAGGGGATGGAGGGATGGCAGTTTAAGTACCTTGCTGGAAGTTGCAGACCAACATAGAACCATGAATTAAAAACAAACAAAAATAGCAAAACCCTCTTGGTAAGATAGGGATGAAGGCCTTGTGTAGGAAGGTCACATATGAACACGTGAACGAGTTCCTCATTTGTTTGCTAATTACCAGGAAGTAAACAGCACCTAAATCTGATCTATAAAGTAAGAGTAATGTTTATTTTGTGATGTGAAAGAAAACACCATAAAGTTAAGCCTAAAACAAGCTATAGCCCTTGTGTCCAGGAGGAGGGAAAGGGGAAGGAGGGTTGGTCACTGTTGCTTTTTATTGTGAACCTATTCTATTCTTGTTGTCTTACTTGAGAATTATTTTCATAAAATAAACAATAAATTTAAATAGCCATTTAATGTCTTCAAGATAGTGTTTTCCCATAAGTGGAGCTGGAGATGTGTTTTCATGTACAAATAATTCATTACTGATGTGTTCCAGAGAGAAACCAGTAACACAGTCATCTAAGACAGACAGGGAAGGAAAAGAGCCAAACAGGTGATTTCAGGACAAGTCTCAGCCTCAGGCTGATCCCCTAGATCTGGTCCTGACTCTAGGCCAGGGAGCTGGGCTTTTCCACTCCATTCTAGCTTCTGGTCTATCTCTGTAAATGGCTGTGTTAGCAGCAGCAGATGAGAGGAACCCAGCCCTCACGTAATTTTGTCTCTGGTAATGCAGGTGAAGTGGCCCTTGGATCATCACTGAAGAGGGGTGAAACACCAAAACAGGAAACTGGGGACAGGACATACAGAAAGGGAAAACACCAAACAGGAAACTGGGGACAGGACATACAGAAAGGGAAAACATACCTGAAGAGATCTGGGTGCAACACCGTGTCCACTACAGAATGTAGCTCAAGATCGTTGGAGGTCCAAAACTAAAACAGTCTTAGCCACTTTCCTCAAACATATTTTAATAAACATCTATTGAGCTCCTACATCCTCTGTCCTCAAACAGCACAATCTGTTAAATTGCACCTCATTTAGAAACACCAAAACAGGAAAACTGGGGACAGGACATACAGAAAGGGAAAACATACCTGAAGAGATCTGGGTGCAACACCGTGTCCACTACAGAATGTAGCTCAAGATCGTTGGAGGTCCAAAACTAAAACAGTCTTAGCCACTTTCCTCAAACATATTTTAATAAACATCTATTGAGCTCCTACATCCTCTGTCCTCAAACAGCACAATCTGTTAAATTGCACCTCATTTAGAAACACCAAAACAGGAAAACTGGGGACAGGACATACAGAAAGGGAAAACATACCTGAAGAGATCTGGGTGCAACACCGTGTCCACTACAGAATGTAGCTCAAGATCGTTGGAGGTCCAAAACTAAAACAGTCTTAGCCACTTTCCTCAAACATATTTTAATAAACATCTATTGAGCTCCTACATCCTCTGTCCTCAAACAGCACAATCTGTTAAATTGCACCTCATTTGTTAACTGCTATCATAAAGAGTATGCTCTGAGAAAGGCATCAGACCCAATTCATATGATTAGGAGGTAACGGTTTGGGGAGTAGGGGTGGGATAGTGTTCCAAGGAACATTTCTAAGAGAAGCTAATGCTGGTGTTGAAGTAGGAATAAGTCTTAGCTAAGCAAATAAGTGAGAAAGGTCTTTCCAAGGAAAAGTCACAGATGTGAGCCATATGCAGCGGGGGAGATCTGACTGAGCTTGGCACAATCTGGGAACTGCAAGTACTTCAATGGGCAAGTGGCATCCACGCATCAGCTTCTTTTAACAGGTTATTGCTAAGGACAAAAAGTTAGACACGATCATTAAAGTGGATGCGGCAAGATCTCCAATATATCAATATTTTCACATTATATTGACCTTTTGTACATATGTAAAAACAATAATATTTTCTAATAAATCACTCCATTAATTAGCTTCAAACCCACAAGGAAGTTACTCTTTAAGAGCTCAGCCTACTTCTCAGAGAAAACACACACTGTGAGAACACTGGCTCACCCCATACAGCAGGCTACAGAAGAGATAAGAAAGCACATCTCAACCTAGGAGTCCTGTTATCAATCACCTCTGGTACTTCACTCTTATCAGGGACTCCGTGGCTAATTCTCTAACTTTCCCATCCTTGCTACTTTTGAACCATTTTACATCGGGCAAGTTGTTTCACCTTTCAGAGACCCATATTTTCCTAGCTATAAAATAAGATTGTATATAGTTAGCTCACAGAGTTATTATGTGGATGAAAAAAAAATTGAGAGCATGTATACAACATAAATAACTGAGACCAAGACTCTTGCCAAGTACCAAATAGACTACGGTTTCTTTCCTTTTCAGATTATGGTTCCTACTTATCTACTATAACTTCTGCAAAAGACTATTTCTTTTTTTTTAATATATATTTTTTTAAGATTTTATTTATTTATTTGACAGAGATAGAGAGACACAGTGGGAGAGAACACAAGCAGTGGGGGGCCGGGGAGAGGGAGAAGCAGACTCCCTGCTGAGCAGAGAGCCCAATGCAGGGCTCGATCTCATGACCTCGGGATCCTGACCTGAGCTGAAGGCAGACGCATAACTGACTAAGCCATCCAGGAGCCCCTGCAAAAGACTACTTCTGTTTGAGTTCTATGTTCCAGATACCTGGTTGCAGGTGAATTACTCATCTTCAGAAAAAAGAATCTTGAAATAGGTATTATAATTATTCCATTTTACACAGAAGAAAATTAAGGAACAAAGAGATGAAGTAACTTTCCTAAAGTCACATGCTAGGTAGACAAAACCCAGGGTTCAACCTAGGTGTTCTGATAAAACACTTGAGTCCATTCCACTACAACAAAGCTATTATAGCCTCTGAGGTAACTCAGAATCAGCCATGAGTAATGCTTGGATGTGAAAATTTATTTTAAATGTTCTCAAGAAGTACTTTCAAAAGATCAGAAAAAAAAAGAAAACATTGTATGTGAGCACCACCGATGTTGCCCATATTGGCTGACAAAGGTGATCCTTTTGTATTGTTATTGGGTAGCTAGAATATGTAAACATACACTGGACAATCAAAATCAACACCAGGCTTCTATTCTGATGCAGGGTGAATCATCCCAAACTGTAGAAGTTGTAGGGAGTATTTTTTAGTAATGTAAAATTGCTTGTAAGCTAAACCAAGGCACAGGATCAGAATGTGTGGCACTCAAACAGGAATTTGAAATTTCTGGGAGTCAGGATTATTTTAAACTGATTCATACATCGCCTATGTTAGGGTTAGGGTTTTAAAAAGAAAACCCTAAGAAAAGAAAAGAAAAAAAGAAAGGTTTGAGTGGTATGTTGGTTGGGTCCTACAGCAGCTGCCACTGAAATGTAGTTAGGAGAGCAACAGGCTTTTGGAGGAGCAACGTCTAGGAAAGCAAAAAGGAGGAAAGATTGCACAGGGCCTGAAGATTGTGCAGGGCCTGCCAAGGGACTTTGGTATAAATGTAACAAAATCTCTGCCAGCCCACTGGGGGCTAAGGAAGACTATTAGAGCCATCCTACAGTGGGCAGAAATTGCTATACCTTTGTATCACAGTCTTGTTCAGTCACTGGCTGAGGCCACCCCAAGGACAGCATGAACCCAAATCAAAGCTGAGGGACACCTGGAAAAGTTAACTGCAGGAAGCTGCCAGCTAACCACACTTCTCACAGTTGGGCAACAAGTTCTTCTGTCAAGGGGTTTGAGTTTCATCTCTTTGTATCTGTCACAACCCATACCTTGTACACTGTGGATTCACTGCTCCATTGTGTATGTGGAAAACACCTGCTTGTGGGGTAGAATTTAAAAAAGGAAGGTAGAGGCTAGAATTGTATCTCTCTTCCCCACTGCCCTCCCCAGTCTACAAGCGGTACTCACCCATCCCTTTCTTCCTTCATCCTTTTCAAATCACCATTTCCCTCAGCTATCACCTCTGCTGGTCTCAGTAGGTGGTTTACCTTTTGTTGTAACCCAAACTCACTTTTTTTGAAGGATCCGAGTTTCTGGCCACCATATTCTTCTAAGGCTAGTGTCCTGCACTTACTCATTCACCATTACAGTTGGGCAAGAAAGTATCAGGGGAACCCAACTGGATAGGTTTCCTACATATTCCTTACTGCCCTTGTTAAATAACAGCTGCTCTATCTCCTCCTGCTGATGAGGTTCACTGGACTGCTCAGACTGATTCCTTTCCTGGTCTGTTGGTCCCTGGATACAAAAGTCCAAAGTGCCAAGTGGTAGTCAAAGCTTTTAGTTCAATAGGATGTTTATTGTATCTACTGGCCAGAGTGTACTCCCTCTGTGGATCAGGATCTGTAATCCTGCAGAGCTGAGAGTTGAGGGAATGAGAAGCACAAAGTCTCCTTGGGGTGTCCTTAGAATTGGGAATAATAGCAATTGGAACCACTTCTGCGTCTACCCCTTGATTCCCAGACTTATGCATTCTTACTATTGGAGAAACAATACCATAGAGATGCCTCTAATTCCTGGAAGATGGTACTCCAGGCTCAAAGAATATTGCCTCCCAGCTGGTACTTAAGAAGCGCCTTCAGCATGCCATTATGATGCTATATTAGGTAGCTGCTTCCAGTTGGTACATATGAGACAACCAGAGGATCCCAAGTTCATGGCTCATGCCTGTTCCCCCTCTGCTATTAAGTGGGGCCAATCAGGAGCAGCTATCTGATGGCACATCACTTAAGTTATTTTGTGTACTTAGTTGGTACTGGCCCTCTGGTAGAGGCTCTCTGCTGGGTATTAATATGTGAAACCCAAATCTTCCCACCATATAGCTACTCCCATAGGTCCATCTGAATGTCTCTGCCTCAGACTTCTTTGTCCCTGACCTTCTACTCTCTATTCTAGGCCCCTGACAGCTGGCCAGTCCATCTGTGACTTTCCATGGGTCTGTATATATTTTAATCTTGGGCCACTTCTTCTTCCATATAAGGTGGATGCCCAGGTGTTACACCTAAAGCTCTTCCCTTTGGAAAGATTTTCTCTTGCCACTATCAGTCATGGCCATTTCTGAGTGACCACAACTCAAAAACTGAGGTGGACTTACATCTGATAGTAGCTGAATGCTGGATGACACCTACACTCGTCAGAGCTAGGCAGTGAGCCCTGTCTTAGAAGACGTATGCATCTTCAAGTCCATCACAAGTGGACATATATTATTCTAACAGACTTGCCATTCCTTTCTCGTTGTTTTGGTAACCAGGTCTCTCTTCCCTTTAATGAAGAACCCTTTAGGCAGTCCTGGTAAGCCTGTTTCAATCAATAAGCTGCTCCGCTAATCCTTGGCTATAAATGAACATGTGATCAAACTGTGTCAATCATACTCTCCCCAGAGAATCTGAAACTAGAGTCATGCAAAAAGAGGGGAAACATTAGCTCTTGGCTAATTCTGTTGTCTTTTCTTTTCTTCTGTTTCAGATATTATAGTTGTGCACTGGTGCCTATCCTTCTGAAAGTCCTAATGTTCTATAAGCTACCACAATATCTTTACAACGCATTCCTTTTCTGTTTCATAAGTTAGAATAAATGTTTATCACTTGCTATAAAATCCCTAACTCACATAGAACTCTAATAGATTATACAACTGGACCTGAAACTCCAGGAAAAAGGACATTTCTGCAAACGGAAAAAGATGTTTCATTCTGGTCAGGTGCAAATCTATGAATGCACAGCTTGGTGAGCAGATGGTCCCTTTGTGCTAATGAGGAAGAGAAGCCTCTTCAAGTGGCCTTCTTTGTGGCTCCCTTATGCAGGATTCAACCTTGAATACCTTTGTTTGAATCAATTCTTCAGATAATGCCTACCAGATAGCAAGACCAGAAGGAAAATAACATAGGACAGAAATATTTTTGAAGTGGAGAAATAGAATACTTCCTGTGTACACACTTAAGTGGGGCACAGCTGATAGTAGCTTGAGCCGAGAGGATGGAGTAGCGAAAATGAAGTCATATCTTGGGTATGGTGGAAAAGAGATTAATTCAAAATGAGGAAGCAGGAAAAAAGCTACATATGAGTACGTTTTGCTTTCAAAAAGAGAAAAATACATTTTATCTAGTTGGCTCTAATTTAGAAGTGCAAAGTTAACCAAAGTAATTATTCCAATTTCAGCACTGAGGGAACCATTAAAAAGAAGAGTCCATTTCAGAAGGACACAACTTTAACATAAACTTTCAAAGGAATTCATTCCTATTTTTATTTAAGAGGCTTTCTTGAATGTACAACCTTTGGGTGTTATGCACAAACAATGAATCATGGAACACTACATCAAAAACTAATGATGTAATGTATGGTGATTAACATAACAATAAAAAATTTAAAGAAAAAAATACTTCCACTTTACTATGAACAAAAAAAATAAAAAAAATAAATAAAATTGAAAGCTTTGCACAATTCCTTAGAAGAGCCTATTTGATAAAAGCAGCTTGATTTCAAATGTTATGACTGAATATAAAAAGTTCACACGGGGGCGCCTGGGTGGCTCAGTCGTTAAGTGTCTGCCTTTGGCTCAGGTCATGATCCCAGAGTCCTGGGATCAAGCCCGTGCATCGGCTTTTCCCTCCCCCCAACTTGTGTTCCCTCTCTTGCTGTGTCTCTCTGTGTAAAATAAATAAATAAAATCTTTAAAAAAAAAAGTTCACATGGGAAACCACAGAAGACAATTTTTCATACATTAATGGATAATATGTATGGCAACTTCCATGCCCCGGAATGGAGAGGAAAGACCTTAAGGTCATCCATTCAATTTCCTTGCACAAGTCTTGTGATCTCCAAGCAGATAGTTGTTTTTACTGATAAGCAGAGGAAAATCCTATGACCCCTGGGAGCCACCTCAGAACAGCACCACAGTGGTGGCCTTTCCTAGCTCAGATTGATCCTGTGCAATTGAACACTGGAAACAAAATGGGAGAAACTTAGCATCCTGTGCCACTCAATATTTAAGCAATCAATTAAATTTTCAAATTCTGGAAAGGTACTATATTTTTAGTGGAAAAATATTTTTTATTGGGTACCTACTATAGTAGATATCTATTGGTCACCTCGACAATTTCTACTGCAGATTCATATGGTTCCCAGGCAGTAGAATCCACATCAGTTTCTAGAAATGGAGCAGATGACAGGACTAATCCCAACAATGCATCCTACCATGCTGGCCACAGTTATAAATTCAGCCTGCTCATTTGACCTAAATCTTTCTAGCCTGGTGAATCCGAGAATGTTTGATGGGAATATTAGGGCAAAAATACAATACAATGACACTCTTTTATTTGGACTGTATAAGGTCTAGTACTTCTGCGGCCATATGTGGGCCTGGAAAAAGTAACCATGAGGAGATGGGAGTCAAGAACATAGCAGGAAAATGGACCTGGAGTTCTGTCCAAAGCTGCCCTACCTATCAATTCCTTTCAATTACTTAAGACAATCAAATTATCTTTATACTTTAATTTAGTTTATGTTTTCTGTATTTGAAAGCAGAACATCCCAACTTAAATGGAATTAATACTGGAAGTGTAGAGTTTTGTAAGAAGACTATCCTTGATTAAGATAGAGAGGAGAGGGGTATAGAACGTGTCTCTACCCCAAGTGAGAAATTAATGGTGATTGTTTTTTATATTCGTGAAACTGTTAATTTGTGTTCTAATGATGAAACATGGATCTTTCACTGAGCAAGGCTGCAGCACTGGGGAACATGAACCAAAAGCTCAGGTTGGTGTTATTTGACTGCCATTTTTAATAACTTCAGTAAGTTCATTTATCACAGGGATAAACTGTTTTGAAACTGGTCAGAAAGGAGAGGAAGATCTGCAGCTTTGCTATGAGATGTTTTTCCTGTCTAAAAACTTCAATCCATGTTGACGAGATGTCAATATTTTAAAGGATATCAGGATTGGAAGAGTTAGATTTTTTACCCCAAACTTTAACATCAGTTCTGGCGGAGACAGTAAAGGTAAAATCTTGGAAAGTTTTAAGACAAGGACACAGTTAAAGCATGATTCCCAAAGCCTTTCCAAACAATCCCAGTAGAACAATCTCTGCAAAGGGGACAATCTCTTCAATGTAGGAAAGAACTGGGATGCAGCCTGTGATAAAAGGATAATTTACCTTGGTTCCCAGGTCCACTTGGGTCGATTCACCCAAGGAGATTTTGAAGTAACGGGTAAGGACACAGAAGTACTTAAGAGTAGACAGAAATGTTCAAGTTCATTATTAGACACAAACACTGGCTAGAGAAGATTCCATGACTTCCAGTACATGACCTGTATTAGAAAAAGATACAGACTTTGCAAATAAAAAGTCTGATTCTATTTTTTGATGTTGAACTACAACCATTTTTAAGTTCTTCCCACACATCTGAGCAAGGTTATGTCTGGTACTCCTTCCTATGAAATGAGTAGAGATTAAGATCACACAAACTCTCCTCCCACTATGGGAACCCTCCCCAGAGCCACAACCCCTAGCCACAATGAGGACCCCAAGCCAGTAACTTTCCTTGCTCTCTCAAGGCATTTATGGATAAGCTTGGGAATTCTGCCCTGCTCTCCCCAGAAGAGCCCTATGATGTAAGAAATGAACTATTTCATACCCTCTAGGTATGTGAATGGCACCATTAGTCTCAACATCCAAGCCAAATTTTGGGTGGGGATCTTTCCTGCCTTTGTAGGATGACTAAAACAGACCAAAAGCCTAGTGAGTATTTTAGATGTATTGCCGATGAAACATGAAGCCTGACTCCCAATAGCTTATGATTGCTCTAGCTATGGGGCGATATCCTGGCCCCTGAATTCACACCACATGGAAATGGGTGGCTTTTTAATGTTTCCTGCTTTGAAAGACAACATCTATTAAGGGCAATACATATGACCATGGGGAAGAGATAAATGTGCAGGAGCCATTTATCCTTAAGAACACAACCAGGATTCAGCCAAGAGAGTGAAGGATTCACTTCTCCAACAAGGCAGGGAGACTTTGCTACTATTTCCCAGAGGACATTCTATGTGTTATGAAAAAGTGACCACTGTTTCTTGTTTCAAAATGTCCCTTCTCCAAATGGTAATTTTTATTAAAGTCTATATATCAGAGCACATAAGTTTTCATTTAACCATAGGTACTGGATTATGAGGAGCTATATCTGTGCCTGATTTAAAAAAAAAAATACTGCAACATCACCCAGTGAGCCTAAAAATCAGAGCTAAATGATGTAACTGGATATGACTTTTGTTAATTCCTTTTGGAGAGTAAGTGAATAAAGTTCAGGTTGATAAGATCATACTGGAAAAGGCATGTGTTCAAAAGATGCCATAAATGTTCATCGGCCAAATAGATTTTTGTGAATAGTTACTGGTTGACTCTCTAACATCCATTCATCCTTCTTATTGACTCCCAAGGTATAGTGGGAATCCCTAGAGCTTTGGGCCAGCTGATTCTATCGTCAGTACCTACAGTGCCACATGTTCTAAGGCTGTTAAGACAATTAATCTTAGGACTCTTCTTATAAATGTTATAATAGAGATGTACTCTTCTTGCTTTGGATGACATGGTGTGCAGAATGTTAAGTTTGAAACTGCTGCCGCCCTTTTATTGCCATGAAGAATACCAGTCTAAGCCTGAGTCTGAAGGACAAGAACAAAGGATTTAAGAAAATATAAGGAAAATATAGCTGGAGCACGGAGCAAATTACACTTGGAGGCTGCCCTACCTCTGAACCTTTTCATTTACATGAACCCATACCCCAACAAATCCCTTTTTTGTTTGAGTTAGAGCTGGGGTTTTGGTTATTTGCAATAATAAGAACCAGGACATTGTGGATTGAAAAAAAAAGAGTAATAACACATTGTTTCTACAGGAAAGAGTCTACATGGCTCTCCCTTCTATTGTATTGTAAAGAAAAATGTCATCAAGTGAAGGGCATGGTCATCATCTATTAATTCTAAGAAGAAATTAAAAGAACATGAAATCAAGCTCTGAGTTAGACCCAAATGTCTAAGTTGCAACTAGATATTTTCAATTGGTAAATTAACACTTTTATTCAACAGAGCTAAGTTAACTTTCTGGTCTTCACCTGAACTGTGTTCCTGTTCTTATGATACCAGTGAATGTCACCACCAATCTTTACTTAAGTGGGCCAGAAACTATAGCCTCATCTGCAGTCCCTCCCTTACTTTATTCCCCATCTATAATCTGTGCCTGTTGCTTATAGATTTTCCCTCCAGGGGGCTCTCACTTCTTCCCCTCCACTAGTTCAAGCTCTGATTGCCTTCCTTCTTAGCTGCCTTCCAAGGTCAACATTTGCTTCTTCTACCTGACTTCTTCAGAACAGGAACAGTGATTTTTCCACCACTCAAATCTGCTTTCACTCCATGTCTAATTTCCTCTACTGCCTTGTCTTTTCTCTGCAGGTAAAGACAAAGCTGTTTAACATGGTTGACCATGCCATATAATAGAAGGCCTTATAAATACATGTTTCCTGCCTCTCTCATCATGTGGCATCATGGTCCCTGCACATGATGTTCATTAGCCACACTAGCTTGCTTATGATCTGTAGTACTGACATGTGGCTCTTGGAAAATCTCAGTTTCTCATGTGATGGCTTCTGCCTGGAAGGAGATTCCTGACTTTGCTTCCTCTCCTGGAAGAAACATTTCTGGACCTTACTAACAAGACTGTATCCTTCCCTCCCCCCAGTATTTGTTCTAAGGGTATCATGTACCTCTTCTTCTCAGTCTTTGTTATAGTTTCATAATTATGTATTTTTTCACTTAATTATGTGATTATTTGATTAACGTATATCTACTCTAGTAGATTTTAAAAACTTATTGAAGGCCAGATACATGTCTGCTTTTGTACAGGGTTGCATGAGGTAAAGAGGACGCTCAATAAATACTTTTTGAAAGAATGAATGAAAATATTCCAGGGTGATAAAGTACATCTATTCTTTGAATAAGTAAAAAAATTAACCCTGCCTACCTCCTTCACAACTTCATTATAAATTCTATTACAAACTTTGAACAGAAGTACCATAATGGCTTAATTGTGTGTATTCAATTTTGGCAAAACCACTATTAAATTGGCTGTAGCCTACAGGAAGAATATGATATATGTGCCAGAAAGAAGACTGCTAATTTAGAAATCAGAAGAGCAAAGTCCTAGCTGTCCTGTTGCACCTCACATTAGCTTAGTAGTGTCAAAGAAAAATCTGAGCTGGACTGTAGCTAATGAGGTAAAAGATTACTCAGGAACAATTCAATAGGGGGAGAGAGACCTCAGTATAGGGCTGGGATAATTCCAAATACTGCAAATAAGCGGGGATAGATAGCCAAGGAGTGGACAGAAAATTACTAAGAGAAAATATCAGGAGTAAAGGGGGATTTCTGGCTAAACTGACTTGACAGAATTCTGCTGAAGGCCGACCAGGATGATCAGGTAGTTAGCTGGGGGGTGGTAGAGGATGAGGAATTTGATCAAATATTGAGGGTGGGGGCTCTTACTGACTGAACATGATTCTTGCTAAAACTGGTGATAGAGGCTGGAGAAAGACACTGAAGGTCAAGGCCTGTAGGGCCTAGAGGTACTTGATTAAAGTTTACTTAAAAAGACAGTCTTGTCAGTGGCTTAGGAAAAATCATAACCCTCCAAAGACTCAGTTTCTTCATCTCTAAAGTGGTCATAATAAGCCCATCAAATTCACTCCACAGAATTGGAAGATCATATAATGTGTCTGCCACCAAAAATGTCAGGCATTGGGGCGCCTGGGTGGCTCAGTTGTTAAGCGTCTGCCTTCAGCTCAGGTCGTGATCCCAGGGTCCTGGGATCAAGCCCGGCATCGGGCTCCCTGCCCAGCGGGAGGCCTGCTTCTCCCTCTCCCACTCCCCCTGCTTGTGTTCCCTCTCTCGCTGTGTCTCTCTCTGTCAAATAAATAAATAAAATCTTTAAAAAAGATGTCAGGCATTATTCAACACAGACTTCAGATTCCTCCTCTTCTTTAAGCCTTCTGGGATGCCCCAATCAAAGGTGGATATTTTTAATTTGGAACTCCAGGAATATGTTGTTCTTATTGCAGTGCCACTCGCTACATTTCTGCCTGTTACATCCATAGGCTTTCTTTCTGGAAAACTATTATAAACTTAATTCATCTGATACTGTGAAAAGTGACTCCTAGGCAAGTGAGTTGTAATGCTGCCAAGTAGAGAATAAAGGGTCTTAAAATCTCTTCTGTAGGGATGCTAAAGACAGACATTAGCTTTGCAGAAATGCAGTTCTGCCCACATCCTCATTTAACTATCTGTGGCTTGAGTAATCTTAAATTCTCAAACTATTTTCATGGAGATCCGGTGAGAATCAGAAATGATGGGTGCAACAATGGTATAGTTCCTAATACCTAGCTAGTGGATAGCAAATGATGTTAACCATTGGTGTTGCTGCTATTATCATTATTGTGATTACTGGAAAATGTCACCTTAATGAGACTCATGATATCAGAAAAGCCAGAAATAGTAAGTCAATGATGTAACCATGTTGCATGATTCTTTATGAACACTTATGTATGTTTTTACTGACTCATTCAAAATTTAATAATGACCTCTACTTTATATAGATTATGGATGTATTCCTCATAATAGTCTTCAGAGAGAGACACTTTATAACTTAACTAATGAGGACATATTTGTCCAATTCAATATAAAGTATGTGATGAAACTAGATCTCCAGAATATCTTGACAATTATCCTCACCATCTTACAACTCTTCATACATGTTCCTTTACAAAATTACTTATGGATTTCATATGCCGTCGAGTCTACAAAGATGAATAATATAGGTGCAGCTATATGTTATGTGCACACAAAATGAATATGACAAAGTCCTTGTTACCAACAGTCTTTTTTTTAAAGATTTATTTATTCATTTTAGATAGAGCAAGCAAGCGAGAGAGAGAGCACGTGCCCGTGCATGGGAAGGAGGGGAGGATTAGAGGAAGATGGAGAGAGAGTCTCAAGCAGACTCCATGCTGAGCATGGAGCTTGAAGTTGGCTCAGTCTCACAACCCTGAGATTACGACCTGAGCCAAAACCAAGAGTGGGATGCTTTAGCTGAGCCACCCAGGTGTCTCTCAGGAGCACTCTTCTAAGCAAAACATGGTACACTGTATTGTATCGCTTATTTGTCTGATAATACTTGTATACATAACGTACTAGAAATACAGAGGAGAAAGCCCCTATTTTTTTGTCTTTGATTATTTGAGTATTTGCCACACCATAGGTCTGAGACTGTACCTGCAAAATACTGGTTTAACAAGCTCCCCTTGGTCACCTTTCTTTTTCCTTTTCTTTTTTTTAACAGCTTTATTGAGGTATAATTGATACACAGAAAAACCCTACATATATTTAATGAATATAATTTGATGAGTTTGGATGCATGCAATATACTTGTGAAACCATCACCACAAATCAAGATAATAAATGTACCCATCACCTTCAATTAATTTCCTCATACCCTTTTGTTTGTTTTTGGTAAGAATACTTTTTTAAATTTTATGTAACTTCAATTTAATTAACATGTAGTGTATTAGTTTCAGAGGTAAAATTTAGTGATTCATCAGTTGCTTATACCTCGGTGAGTTTTAAACCAGCAGATCTCTGGGTAATAGTTTGACAAGCAGTGCAACTTGGCCTTGCACACATTAGGAGTTCTATAAACAACTACTGAATTTGATTGCCATTGAGATTTAATAGTGTTATATAATGGAAGCTATTTTTATCTATATGAACTGAACACACAGATAGGTTAAAGGATTATGAACAAGGTTAATTTAAGGTAGAGTGGAAATAAGCTATAATAAAATGGTAATCAGTTTAAATAGGATATTAATAAATGCAACAACCAGAGCAGCAAATGTTTTAATGTCTTAAGGAGGTGACCTAAGGGGTAAAATTCAAATTATCAATGTTTGAACTATACGAGAAGTAGTAAATGAACCTTGAAAAAATTAGCATGGTTCTACCATTATAAGTAAAGTTTGGCATGAATAATCACAGCTTCAATAAAGATATCATTTCATTATATCAAAAATTCTATAAAAGAAAAAAGTAATAATGAGAGAGCAAGAGAGGAAAGAAAGGTGGGAGGGCATAGAGAATGGGATGGTGTTCCTCCAAAAGATAAATGGAGGTGGAGCCTATGAACACAATCTTATTTGGAAAGGGTCTCTGTGGATGTAATTATATTTCCTGGAATTGGGGCAAGTCCTAAATACAGAGACAGGCATTCTTATAGCACAGGAGAAAACACAAAGACATAGAGGAGAAGGCCATGTGAAGATGGAGGCAGAGACCAAGGATATGTAGCTTCAAGCCCAGGAACCTGAAGGGGGGTTGTAGGAATCCCCACATTTGTAACCAACTCAGACAGAAATGCAGGTAGCCTATGGACCTCTATTGCATCTGAAGGAAGGGCAATTTTGTTGAAGACTTTGCTCTTTATCTTGTGAGATCTGACACTGACTCTGGGTATTTAGTGTTAGAATTAGAACATTTTGTACTTGTGGGATCTACGCAAATTCTGGGCAGTCAGTGTCAACACTGAATTTGAGTTGTAGGACACCCAGTTGGTATCAGAGAATTGGTATCAGAATACATTGGAGATTCACTGTTTAGAAAGTATATTCTGAAGGGAAGACCAAAGGGTGGCTGGACTTTGCTGAAGAGACCAGGGATGTAACCTATGATACAATTAAATACCTCAGAAGAAGCCAGGAATAGAGAGGAGAGTATGCAGGAGAGATCTGTGGAAGATTTGTCTAATGCATGGACCCTGAGACACACAGGACACCAATATGGTTTTTGAGAATATTATGTCAGCAGAAATACTACCGTTTTAGACTGAAAGGGACAGAAACAAGACAAAAATGACAATAAACTCTCAGACTTCTAAAATTCTATAGTCAGGATTGGAATCACAGAGCTACTAGACTGCAAATATATAGTGCCCTACAAGAGAAAGGAAGAATGACTCTGAGGGAAGCACGGACACCAGGGGGCCACCAAGAGCACAGAGGACAAAGCTTCAAGCCATAGAGGATTGTTCTCAGGCCTTGAAACATAATGAAATTTTCCCTGATGGGTTCTGAACTTGCTGGGGTTTGAATGGCCCCTTGGTTCTTTCCATTTTCTCCCTTTTGGAAGGGGAATATCTATTCTATACTCGTCCCACTATTGTATTTTAAAAGCAGATTTGTTTTCTAGTTTCATGGGTCCACAGATAAAGAAGATTTTTGCACCAGGACAGAACCCTACCCAGAGTTTCACTCATACCTGGTTTAAATGATTTAGATAATGACATCTGAGACCTTTTGACTTTATATTTAACTGACATTTTGGACTTGGAGTTCATGCTATGATAAGGTTAAGGCTTTCAAGGGTATTAGAATGAGGTGAATGTATTTTACATATAGCACAGATATGAATTTTTGGAGGTCAGATGGGTTGAATTGTGGTCCCCCAAAGGATACTTCCACATGAAAGCTGTAAATGTGACCTTATTTGAAAAAGAGTCTTTGTAGACGTAACTAAGTTAAGAATCTCAAGATGAGATTATCCTGGGTTTACCTCAGGCCCTAACAAGTATCCTTACAGAAGAGCAGAATACAAAGACACAGAGGTGAAGGCAACATGGAAGTGAAGGGAGAGAGTTTGATGTTATGTAGCTATAATCTCAGGAATACCTGGGGTTGTCAGCAGTCACCAGAAACTAGGAGACAGGCAAAGAACAGATACTCCCTCAGAGGCTCTAGAAGATAACAACCTTACTGACACCTCAATTTCAGACTTCTGATCTTCAGAATTGTGGGAGAATATATCCCTGTTGTTTTAAGCCATCAACTTGTGGAAATTTGTTCAGGCAGCTAAAGGAAACTAATCTATGGGGACAAAAAGGAAAACTGGATAGATTTATTAGTAGTGCACCATACACTCAAATGGAAAAAAAAAAAAAGTTGTTCCATATTTATCTTCTCAGTAAAATGATCCAAAACAAATGTTTAAGCATATAGCCCAACTTACCAGTTACACTTTCAATGGTCACAGAAACAGTTGCTGTTGAGCTTATGCCTTGGAAAAGTTTAAATTTTATATTCATATCTTTATTTTACACTAAACAACTTGGATGCCTTAACAGGGCACTGAATTATTTATCAGAAAGGAGAAAAGCTGTGTTATTCTTGACACTGATGAATAAACATTGACAAACATGAATAGAAGAGCAGAAAAAAACAACAAAGGAAGGTTTGAAACATACATAAGTAAGGTTTGAAAACCAAAGGGATGGGATGGGAAAGTTAAGATATGATTAATAATGAATCAAGAGAAAAAAATCCCTTTTTCTACTAAAATTTATAGTGTTAACCAAGACAGAACAGCAATGTATGAGATACCTATTCTGACAGAATCCATGCTAAATTCAAATGTGGTATCTTAATTCCCAATTACATATACATTTTTCTCTATAACACAACATTAGGCCCAAAGAAGAAAGAAAAAATACATAAAATGCATGAAATGTAAGTAATTTTTTAAAGAACATAGTACATACCTCAAAACTCAGAGGCCATTTGTTGTGAATGTAACTAACACATGCATATCCAGCTAGGGTAATAAATATTGCAAATTAAATTGAATAATAACTTCACTGTCTAGTTGGTTTCTACATGAGAGACACACATGGGGTTTGAAAGCAAGTCAGTATTTATAATGCAATATAGGGTGTAGGGCGTACTCTGAGATGGAATTTCTGAAATGTCACCCACACACTAATTTACTGCTATTTCCAGAAGAAAAATAAAAGCACTGGACACAACCGATATAGACTGAAGGTTAACAGAATATTTCAATTACAAATCACAGTTTTCCCCTTAAACTTTACTTTGCTCTAAGGACAACCTCACAGGTTTTGAAGAAAGAGAAGGAAAAAAAAAGAAAGAAGGAAAGGCTATTCACCGTTTACTCAGAAGAATGCCATTTGATATAGTTATAACTGGGTCAGAAATTGATAACTTCAGATATGCTTCAATCTATAAAGTTCTTGTTTTGTTAAAAATCCTACAAAGAAATGCTATTTTGTCAAACCTCAACTATATCTTCTTTGTTGAAAAAAGAAGTGCAGAAGATAGATGTCAGTCACTTTTACAAACACCAATCTACAAATCAAAGACTTCAAAGGAATTTCTAGGCTGTTGAGAAATCAATTTCAAAAGTTATGTCAAGAGAAATTCGGTTTCAGAGAGATGTGCCAATCTAAAAGCTTCCTACATCAGAGTGATAGTTCCACATTGGTTCCATATGCTAATAAGCAGTGTGTTTACTTTATGAGTGAAAGTGGGTGGTGGTGGTTAGGGCAGAGATGCACAGATATGAAAGAAAGCAATGTTTGACAATACCAGACAGTAATTCCTAACCAGCATTAATCTCTACTTAAGCAATGGAATATTCACACTTGTTATTTGAGTAGATGGTATAAATAAAAGAACAATTTTTTCTTTCGCTATGGTAAAGAGGATTAAGAGAAAATAGATCATGATAGTGGTATGTTACTTATTAAGTTTATGAAAAAAAAACAGTTAAGCATATACTTATTGCCTTCTATGGTAGTTTCTAGTAACACATTCCATTAATAAAATGCTAAAATAAATTAAAATGACATATGTCATCTTCCCACACATGGCTTTAGACAAACACAGATGCAACAAGGCAACACACTCTCTGTATAAAAGAGATGGTACAATATGTCATTACATGGATTTGTGATTTTGCAAGTAAATTACTTGCGTGTGTATATGTAATATTGATATAATATTAACATACTTATGATATTTAAATATAAAGTTATATATTTACTTATTTTTTAAAAGATTTTATTTATTTATTTGAGAGAGAGCTAGCACAAGCAGGGGGTGGGGCAGGCAGAAGGGGAAGAGCAAGAGGGAGAAGCAGACTCCCTGCTAAGCACAGAGCCCAACGTGGGGCTCGATCCCAGGACCCAGGGATCATGACCTGAGCCGAAGGCAGCCACTTAACAAACTGAGCCACCGAGGCATCCCAAAATATAAAGTTATGTATGTAATATTTAGAATATATTATATAAGTATATATTTAAACATTTTGTATATCAAATCAATTATATATCAACTATATATATTAAATATATTTAAGTATTTATTTTATATATCAAATCAACTATATACAATCAGATTTCTATTGGTTCTGTTTCTCTGGAGAAACCTGACCAATACACTCTGCAATCTAGTTCTGGTAATTATTCTCGTTTGACTTGTTTTTTTAAAGTCCACCATGCTGGTTGCATAACTGGCTATAAGGTATTGATACTCTAGGGGCGCCTGGGTGGCTCAGTCGTTAAGCGTCTGCCTTTGGCTCAGGTCATGATCCCATAGTCCTGGGATCGAGCCCCGCATCGGGCTCCCCGCTCAGCGGGAAGCCTGCTTCTCCCTCTCCCACTCCCCCTGCTTGTGTTCCCTCTGTCGCTGTGTCTCTCTCTGTCAAATAAATAAATAAAATCTTAAAAAAAAACATATTGATACTCTACTTGATATTCCACTCTACAGAAAGCCTCATTTGGTCGTTTTCTGTAAGTACCTGTTTAGTAACTCCTACAACCAGATGTTCTTTCCTGACTAGGTCTAACTCTCAATGCATTTTCTTTCTCTGAATGTTTATATGACTATTATCTTATACCATACCTTTGATTTCCTATCCATTAAATAAAAAGCGGGCAAACTGTAGCCTGGGGGCCAAACTCAGCCTGCTATTTTTATAAATACAGTTTTTTGAAGCACAGCCATGCCTATCATTGTATCTGTGGCTGCTTGTGTCCCGCAACAATAGATTTGAGCAGTTGCTTCAATGACTATAGTCCCAAAGCCAAAATATTTACTCTCTAGACCTTTGTAGAAAAATTTTGCTGACATAACTAAATCAATCTCTAGTTGGTTCATTTAAGTCTCTTCAAATATACCGAATACTTATTGGAGGAAATCTCCCATCTTCTATTTATCCTGTGTTCCCATTAGCTGCTAACAGGATTCATGGCATGGCAGATGCTTAAAAAGAGATGGTGACTTGATTTCTTCACTTGGAGATTAAAAACAAAAAAAAGAAAAAAGCAAGTAGAGGAGGAAGAGAGTCGAGATATTGAAGAAGTGTAATATGTTTTCTTTTTTTTTTAAAGATTTTATTTATTTATTTGAGAGAGAGAATGAGAGAGAGAGAGAGAGAGAGAGAGCATGAGAGGGGGTTGGGTCAGAGGGAGAAGCAGACTCCCTGCTGAGCAGAGAGCCCGATGCAGGACTCCATCCCTGGACTCCAGGATCATGACCTGAGCCGAAGGCAGTCGCTTAACCAACTGAGCCACCCAGGCACCCGAAAGTGTAATATGTTTTCTTTGGTTCCAAGAACCTGCTGGGTTGTATTATAGTGGGGTTTTTTTCCTATTCTTTGGAAGGATTTTCCTTTACTAAAGGGTGAGCTGCCTTTTTTTTTTTTTTAGAGCAGAAACAGTATTTTTTTAAAGATTTTATTTATTTATTTGAGAGAGAGAATGAGATAGAGAGAGAGAGCATGAAGGGGGGAGGGTCCGAGGGAGAAGCAGACTCCCCGCTGAGCAGGGAGCCCGATGCAGGGACTCGATCCCAGGACTCCAGGATCATGACCTGAGCTGAAGGCAGTCGCTTAACCAACTGAGGCACCCAGGCGCCCAAAACAGTATTTTCATTTTTAAAATTTCCAAACACCAAGCACAGTATCTTGCTCAGAGTAGATATCCAATATACGTGCTTAATGAATGACTGAAAATGAGTAACTAAAGCAAATGGCCAAAAGTCAGAAACACCCTAGCTAACAGCTCAGTGCTGTTGGAGGTTAAAAGGCAAGGGAGGGGATGGTGTGGAATCAAGTTAGAAAACTAAGCAAACTTATTACGAAAGGCTGAGTGAGATAAATTAAGGAACTGGATGCTATCGTTTAGGTGACGGAGTGACCACTGGAGAATAATAATAAAGGGAGAATCACAGGTCAAGTTGTGTTTAGATAGACCACCTTGAAGGGTTAACATTAGAATATTAGAATAAATGTTATTGAATTAGAAATGGAGAATTAGCTAGAGGGATATTATATGGCTCTTGAAGCAAATGAAATATACTACATATTCCACAAAACAAGTAAATTTAAAAATTAAGTACATTTTAAAGTCCTTTATAAATTTATTTATACAACTAAGTAAATAACTCACCCACATGGTTAAGCATGTAGGGGAGGCAGAATCACATTACTAGAAGTTCTAGAAATGGTTAAGTGATTCAGAACAACTGCCTATTTCTGTAATTTCCACCCACAAATCATACTTTATCCATATGTTACACCTTCCTGAAAGTATGTCCCCGGAGGAAACTTCATTAACTGCCCTATGTATAGTAAACAGAACTCTAAGCCTCCAAATTAATAAAACATATTGATCTAATTTTATTTTATTTTTTAAAGGTTTTTATTTATGTAGTTTTTAGAGGTGAGAGAGAGAACATGTGCCTGAGTGTGGGGGGGAACAGAGGGAGAGAATCTTCAAGCAGACTCCCGCTGAGCATGGAGCCCAGGTAGGGCTCTATCTCATGACCCATGAGATCATCACCTGAGCCAAAACCAAGAGTCAAATGCTTAACTGACTGAGCCACCCAAGCGCCCCAATCCAATTTTATTTTATATTTGAAATTTCCCAAATATCAGTTTGATCCCATAACAATGGCAATGCAACAGACAAGCAAGATATCAAATGACTAAGAGCTGAATTAGAGAATTTCCTTAACTTGGTAAATTTTTACATAATGGAATTTTTCCAACTTACGAATATTTTACTTCCATGAAGATATACTTACACAAAAATTGTATTCATATGTGAGATATGAACAACACAATAGAAGGAGAAGGGGCTTTGGGATCAGAGTTGGGTGCAATTTCCAGCACCATCAGTCAAGTTGTGTGATTTTTGGTAAATCATTAACTTTTCTGTGTCTCATTTTTCTCATCTGGAAAATGATGACATCATACCTACTCAAATATATTCTCATATAAATTACAGATAATGTATGCAAAATCAGTGTAACTAAACAATAAAGTTCCAAATAGATTGAGAGAACATATTTCAATCTATTCAGCCGACTTTAAATTGCACATAAGACATAGTTGTCTTAGCAATAAAAAATACACATCTAAATAATACATAGATAAATCAGTTTTCATAGAAGTTATATATGTTTCAATAGTAAAAAAGAAACATCAACGCAATCAGACAGCATTTGTCTACTTTCAAAGACTAAGTTCTTTACTAATTTTATCTGCAATTATATTATGAAAAAGGGAGAGAATGTTGAAACTGAGGTCTCAAATACTACTTATTTCCTACATTTTCTTTGTGTTCTCAAAGGAAGAAAACATGTGGGTCCTCTGGAAGTCATAGTCATACCTAAAATAATGTTTTAATTCACCTGCTACATACATAGAGAACAACTACTGTTTGCTCTCAACACCCCCTCTGTAAGATTTTAGCGTCTATGATACATTTGCTAAAACCCAGTTTTATTTCTAATCTTTTGAGCCTTCCTTTATATCTCAGATCTGAAGTCGCTGTTTTCATGTGAACTAATCTAAGAACTTGTGACATATTTTCCAAAATGAAAATAAACGGCTAAACTTTTGATCACAATCTCATTAGAAAAGTTCAAATATCCACCAAAGAAAGAAATGTTTACTTACTCCCACTACCTCTAAAAGTCACTCTCTAATTATTTCCATTTTGTTTGTAGCCAATTAGCTGAGTAACTTGAATCACTGAACTAATAATGAAATCTGATTACCCATTCAATCCTTGTAGAGACCTGCTCCACTGACTGCATCAGTCCACATCACTACCCCCAACCAACTACTGTCCAAAGAAATGCCAGATTGTACTTTTCCTCACTAAGGTAACAAATATTAAAGGAAAATATGGCATTATGGTGATTCATTTTATATAAGGTAAAAATGATTAAACCTGCACCTACTTGCATTACATATTCCAGTAATAATAAAAACATGACTCAAAATGACATTTTGTTTCTTCTCAAAATGCATTAGAAAACAAAGCAGTCGCAAGGTCATGTCTTTGTACTATTAAAAATGTTGATATCATATGGTATTTGTACATTGAAATTTGTGATATGGTTAGTGGATATTTTTATTTGGTGGAGAAGAGGGATTCTGAGGAAATAGGGAATGGGAAAACTATACTAATATACATAGAAAGTTTCTTCTTAATGGTCTTAATTGATTTTCTTTTTATTACAGCTAAAATGTCTTACTTGTAAACACCGCAGGCTTTTGGAGCATATATGTGAGTGTAGGTTGGTGAAGTGAGGAAGGAACATGGTACTTTGTAAAAGGACATCCCACTTTCTCAGTTCCTGTTACACAGGGCTCATTTCAGAGCACCAATGTGCTGTGCAATGTGCACCCTGGTAATTACATATTTGATTCTTAAAAGGCTACCATGTCACTCACATAAGGATCTCTCAACTCAAGACTTCTTATTCCACTCCAGTCACAATTTCTCCACGAAGCTGCTTCACACACTATGTGGAGGCGTCTGTTTACTGGCTAGAATTGTGTTTTAGATAGACCACTTTGGCAGCTTAGTGTTAGAATGAATTTAAGATCAAGTCAGAAGCCAAAGAGACCAACTAGAGCAGCACTGTCAAATGGAAGTATAATAGAACCACATAGGTCATTTAAAATTTTGCTACTAGCCATGTTGAAAAAGTAAAATTAAAGAAGTGAAATTCATTTTAAGAATACAGTTTGTCTCATATTAAAAATATTGTCATCTCAACATTAAAGGATTATAAAATTATTAATGAAATGGTCTATATCCTTTTTTTCAATATGATTTCTATCTCCAGTATATAGTTTATGCTTTCAGCTAGTGGCTACATGAACCAGCCAGATTTCAAGTTCAACAGTCATGTGGCTAATGCCTACTTATATTGGACAGTCAGAACTTAAAGCTTGGTCTAATACCTCAGAAGAAAAAAGTTACAGCCCCAGGGGATAAACTGTAGCCAGAATGAGGTAATGGTCAGGCAGTAGGTGAAATTGGTGGGTCTGATAACTTTTTGGAGGTCATGGGTGAGTGGGTAGGAAGAATCAACACACTTTCTTGTTAACTTACCGTAAATATTATGAGAAAACAAAGGGAAAATCAGTAGCAAAATACCAAATTGTTCATAAGACAAAGAAAAATATATTACATATTACACATGAAATTACTTCACCTCATGGGTGGAAAAAATTACTCATATAAATAGAAGATATATGGAAAGCAGAATTGTTTCATGAATGGTTTGGGAAAATGATTTTTTAAACATTTAATCACAGAATGATCACGTATCTCTGTAACTTTTATCCAAAGATCATTTTCATTCATATAAATTACTACTTTTGGAAAACATGTCCATTTGGGGAGTTTTGTAACTGCCATTTTGTTTCAAGGTTGTGGACTAAAATACAAATTGTCCAAGTAGTAGTATATATTATCTGGTTTTATGGAGAAAATTTCATTAAGAAAAACCCATCTGATAACAGCGTCAATAAAACTAAAGCACACAAAATTCCAGATAATAAAGTTTAAAATTAAGATTTTTACCTTCATTGATTTTTTTTACCTAATATGTTTTTTTTCAATTTATGGATATTTTGCTTTGATATAATGCCACATATGAAATAATGGCAGGGAATGAATGTTGGGACAAGAGAATATATTAGAAAGGGAATCAGAGTGAGTTGCGTTTAATTTTCAGCACCAACACAGTCTACCTCAGGGAATTAAGCATATATATATATATTTTTTTCTAATACTTTTAATTCTGACATAATTTCAGACTTACAGAAAAGTGGCAAGAATTTTACAAAGAATCCCATAGGCCCAGCACCATGAATTACTGACATTTTACCACTTGTTTATCATTCTTCTTCCTTATCTCTCTCTCTATATATACACATATATGTATGTATGTACTATTTTTTTAATAATTTTTATTGTTATGTTAATCACCATACATTACATCATCAGTTTTTGATGTAGTGTTCCATGATTCATTGTTGGTGCATAACACCCAGTGCTCCACGCAGTATGTGCCCTCTTTAATACCCATCACCAGGCTAACCCATCCCCCCACCCCCTCCCCTCTAGAACCCTCAGATTGTTTTCCAGAGTCCATCGTCTCTCATGGTTCGTCTCCCCCTCTGACTTACTCCCCTTCATTCTTCCCCTCCTACTATCTTTTTCTTCTTTTTTTTTCTTCACATATATTGCATTATTTGTTTCAGAAGTACAGATCCGTGATTAATCAGTCTTGTAAAATTCACAGCGTTCACCATAGCACATACCCTCCCCAATGTCTACCACCCAGCCACCCCATCCCTCCCACCCCCCACCACTCCAGCAACCCTCAGTTTGTTTCCTGAGATTAAAATTCTTCATATCAGGGGGGCGGAGCAAGATGGTGGAGGAGTAGGAGACCCAGATTTCATCTGGTCTCAGGAATTCAGCTGAATAGGGATCAAACCATTCTGAACACCTACGAACTCAACAGGAGATCGAAGAGGAGAGTAGCAACAACTCTCTGAACAGAGAAGCGAACACTTACTGGAAGGTAGGACGTGCAGAGAAGTGAATCCGAGGCGGTATTCAGGAGGATAGATGGCGGGGGAGGGGCCTCCACCGGCCGCTTCTGGCAAGTGATAGAGCCGCGGAGCACAAAATTGGACCTTTTAGAAGTTGGCTCGGCTGAGGGACGTCGCTGCAGTGGCTAAGCAGGGGGTGGAATCCTTCTGGGACAGTGTGGTCTCAGGACCCTTGGGGTCACAGAAAGACCGGGGGAGCCTGAGTGCAGCAGAGCTCCAAGGTATCAGAGCTGGGAAGCCGGCTGCAGAGACGGAGCCGAAGCGCGGGCTCTCAGCTCGGGGTTGCCGTAAACTGTGATCCGCGGCCCAGTCGGGCCACTGCTCCTCCAGCAGGGACCCAACAAGCAGCAGATACAGGGAAACTCCCCTTCCGTCCCAGGGAGGAGTGGCGCGGGAGCGCACCGCAGGGATCTGCTGGGTTTGGAGACTCCACACGGGGTCGGGTGCCAGAGATAGCAACGCTCGGTCACAGGCCGGGTGAGCAAAAGCTCCTGAGAGCAAACTGGAGCAGCTTCCTTAGCCTGGACCGACAAGGGTGGGGAAATTAAGCGTCCGGCAAAGATATTTGGAAACCACAGCAACAGGCCCCTCCCCCAGAAGATAGCAGGAACAGCCAGCAAGCCAAGACCAAGTTTACCGATCAAGGAGAACGGGAGAAGTCCAGCGCTAGGGGAATACTGCACATAGAATTCATGGCTTTTTTTTACCATGATTCACTAATTCATCAAAGTTAATTTTTGTTGACTGTTTTTTTTCTTATTTTATTTTTCTTTTTCCTTTTTTCTTCATTTAATTTTTTTACCTAATATGTTTTTTTTCAATTTATGGATATTTTGCTTTGATATAATGCCAGAAGTCCAGCGCTAGGGGACTTATCAATCCCTTTTAAAAAAAAAAAAACATTTTTTATTTTTCATTTTTAGAGTCATATTTTATCCCTTCATAGTAGTTACCCTTATTTTTGGCATATATATATATATAAGTTGTTCTCTCTTTAAAATTTTGAGATACAGTTTCTTCTAACAGATCAAAATATACCCTAAATCACTAGTGTATGGCTTTGTTCTAGTCTCCTGCCTGATCACATTCTCTCCCTTTTTCCTTTTTTTTTCCCCTAAATCTTCTTTCTTTTTTCAAACAACTTCTTATCTTATCAAGTCCTTTTATAAAATCTTTTATAATTTTCATCTTTACAGTCATCTTCCATCCCTTCATTGTATCAACCCATATTTTGTACATATATGACTGTCTTCCTTTAAAATTTTAGGAGGCACTTTTTTCTAACAGACCAAAATACGCCCAAAATCTAGTGTGTGGCACTGATCTATGCACTAGCCTGATCATATTTGATCATATTCTGGTTTTTTTGTATTGTTCTGTTTTTGTTTATATCTTTTTTTTCTCTTTTTTTCCTCTCTTTTTTTCTTTCTTTCCCTTTCTTTTCCCCTGGTTTCAGCTCTTTTCTGATTTGTATACAGTATATTTGCTGGGGACGTTGTAAACCTGTTAGCATTTTGTTCTCTCATTCATCTATTCTCCTCTGGACAAAATGACAAGATGAAAAAAATCACCTCAGCAAAAAGAACAAGAGGTAGTACCGTCAGCCAGGGACCTACTCAATACGGACATTAGGACGATGTTGGACCTAGAGTTCAGAATCGTGACTTTAAAGATACTAGCTGGGCTTGAAAAAAGCGTGGAAGTTATTAGAGAAACCCTTTCTGGAGAAATAAAAGAACTAAAATATAACCAAGTCTAAATCAAAAAGGCTATTGATGAAGTGCAATCAAAAATGGGGGCACTAAAGGCTAGGATAAATGAGGCAGAAGAAAGAATCAGTTATATAGAAGACCAAATGATGGAAAATAAAGAGGCTGAGAAAAAGAGAGATAAACAACTACAGGATCACGAGGGCAGATTAGAGAGATAAGTGATACGATAAGATGAAACAACAGTAGAATAATTGGGATCCCAGAAGAAGAAGAGAGAGAGAGAGGGGCAGAAGGTATATTGGAGCAAATAATAGCAGAGAACTTCCCTAATGTAAGGAAGGAAACAGGCATCCAAATGCAGGAGGCACAGAGAACCCCTCTCAAAATCAATAATAATAGGTCAACACCCCGACATCTAATAGTAAAACTTACGAGTCTCAGAGACAAAGAGAAAATCCTGAAGGCAGCTCGGGAGAAGAGATATGTAACCTACAATGATAGAAATATTAGACTGGCAACAGACCTATCCACAGAGACCTGGCAGGCCAGAAAGGACTGGCAAGATATCTTCAGAGCACTAAACGAGAAAAATATGCAGCCAAGAATACTATATCCAGCTAGGCTGTCATTGAAAATAGAAGGAGAGATAAAAAACTTCCAGAACAAACAAAAACTAAAGGAATTTGCAAACACGAAACCAGCCCTCCAAGAAATATTGAAAGGGGTCCTCTAAGCAAAGAGAGAGCCTAAAAGCAGCAAAGATCAGAAAGGAACACAGACAACATACAGTTAACAGTTACCTTACAAGCAATACAATGGCACTAAATTCATACCTTTCAATAGTGACCCTGAATGTAAATGGGCTAAATGCCCCAATCAAAAGACACAGGCTATCAGATTGGATTAAAAAACAAAATCCATCCATATGCTGTCTGCAAGAGACTCATTTTAGACCCAAAGACACCCCCACATTGAAAGTGAGGGGGTGGAAAACTATTTACCATGCTAATGGACACCAAAAGAAAGCTGGGGTGGCAATCCTTATATCAGACAAATTAGATTTTAAAACAAAGACTGTAATAAGAGATGAGGAAGGACACTATATCCTACTTAAAGGGTCTATCCAACAAGAAGATCTAACAATTGTAAATATCTATGCCCCTAACATGGGAGCAGCCAATTATATAAGGCAATTAATAACAAAAGTAAAGAAACACATTGACAACAATACAATAATAGTGGGGGACTTTAACACCCCCCTGACTGAAATGGACAGATCATCTAAGCACAAGACCAACAAGAAAATAAAGACTTTAAATGACACACTTGACCAAATGGACTTCACAGACATATTCAGAACATTCCATCCCAAAGCAACGGAATACACATTCTTCTCTAGTGCCCATGGAACATTCTCCAGAATTGATCACATCCTAGGTCACAAATCAGGTCTCAACCGGTACCAAAAGATTGGGATCATTCCCTGCATATTTTCAGACCACAATGCTTTGAACCTAGAACTCAATCACAAGAGGAAAGTCGGAAAGAACTCAAATACATGGAGGCTAAAGAGCATCCTACTAAAGAATGAATGGGTCAACCAGGAAATTAAAGAAGAATTAAAAAAATTCATGGAAACCAATGAAAATGAAAACACAACTGTTCAAAATCTTTGGGGTACAGCAAAGGCAGTCCTGAGAGGAAAGTATATAGCAATACAAGCCTTTCTCAAGAAACAAGAAAGGTCTCAAATACACAACCTAACCCTACACCTAAAGGAGCTGGAGAAAGAACAGCAAATAAAGCCTAAACCCAGCAGGAGAAGAGAAATAATAAAGATCAGTGCAGAAATCAATGAACTAGAAACAAAAAGAACAGTAGAACAGAGCAACGAAACTAGGAGCTGGTTCTTTGAAAGAATTAACAAATTGATAAACCCCTGGCCAGACTGATCAAAAAGAAAAGAGAAATGACCCAAATCAACAAAATCATGAATGAAAGAGGAGAGACCACAACCAACACCAAAGAAATACAAACAATTATAAGAACATATTATGAGCAACTCTATGCCAGCAAATTAGATAACCTGGAAGAAACGGGTGCATTCCTAGGGATGTATCAACTACCAAAATTGAACCAGGAAGAAATAGAAAACCTGAACAGACCTATAACCACTAAGGAAATTGAAGCAGTCATCAAAAATCTCCCAACAAACAAAAGCCCAGGGCCAGATGGCTTCCCAGGGGAAATCTATCAGACATTTAAAGAAGAATTAATACCTATTCTCCTGAAACTGTTCCAAAAAATAGAAATGGAAGGAAAACTTCCAAACTCATTTTATGAGGCCACCATTACCTTGATCCCAAAACCAGACAATGACCCCATCAAAAAGGAGAATTACAGACCAATATCCTTGATGAACATGGATGCGAAAATTCTCACCAAAATACTAGCCAACAGGATCCAACAGTACATTAAAAGGATTATTCACCACGACCAAGTGGGATTTAAACCTGGGCTGCAATGCAAGGCTGGTTCAACATCCGCAAATCAATCACCGTGATACAATACATTAACAAAAGAAAGAACAAGAATCATATGATCCTCTCAATAGATGCAGAAAAAGCATTTGACAAAGTGCAGCATCCTTTCTTGATCAAAAGGGTTAGAGGGTACATACCTCAATAACATAAAAGACATCTATGAAAAACCTACAGCGAATATCATTCGCAATGGGGAAAGGCTGAGAGCTTGATTTGTCTCTCTTCTGTCTTGTTGTTGGTGTATAGGAATGCCACTGATTTCTGTGCATTGATTTTATATCCTGCTACTTTACTGAATTCCTCTATGAGTTCTAGAAGTTTTGGGGTGGAGTCTTTTGGGTTTTCCACATACAGTATCATATCATCTGCAAAGAGTGAGAGTTTGACTTCTTCTTTGCCGATTTGGATGCCTTTGATTTCTTTTTGTTGTCTGATTGCTGTGGCTAGGACTTCTAATACTATGTTGAATAGCAGTGGTGAGAGTGGACATCCCTGTCGCGTTCCTGACCTTAGGGGGAAAGCTCTCAGCTTTTCCCCATTGAGAACGATATTCGCTGTAGGTTTTTCACAGATGGTTTTTATGATATTGAGGTATGTACCCTCTATCCCTATACTCTGAAGAGTTTTGATCAAGAAAGGATGCTGTACTTTGTCAAAGGCTTTTTCTGCATCTATTGAGAGGATCATATGATTCTTGTTCTTTCTTTTGTTAATGTATTGTATCATGTTGATTGATTTACGGATGTTGAACCAGCCTTGCAGCCCAGGTTTAAATCCCACTTGGTCATGGTGAATAATCCTTTTAATGTACTGTTGGATCCTGTTGGCTAGTATTTTGGTGAGAATTTTCGCATCCATGTTCATCAAGGATATTGGTCTGTAATTCTCCTTTTTGATGGGGTCATTGTCTGGTTTTGGGATCAAGGTAATGGTGGCCTCATAAAATGAGTTTGGAATTTTCCTTCCATTTCTATTTTTTGGAACAGTTTCAGGAGAATAGGTATTAATTCTTCTTTAAATGTCTGATAGATTTCCCCTGGGAAGCCATCTGGCCCTGGGCTTTTGTTTGTTGGGAGATTTTTGATGACTGCTTCAATTTCCTTAGTGGTTATAGGTCTGTTCAGGTTTTCTATTTCTTCTTGGTTCAATTTTGGTAGTTGATACATCCTTAGGAATGCACCCATTTCTTCCAGGTTATCTAATTTGCTGGCATAGAGTTAGTTGCTCATGATATGTTCTTATAATTGTTTGTATTTCTTTGGTGTTGGTTGTGATCTCTCCTCTTTCATTCATGATTTTGTTGATTTGGGTCATTTCTCTTTTCTTTTTGATCAGTCTGGCCAGGGGTTTATCAATTTGTTAATTCTTTCAAAGAACCAGCTCCTAGTTTCGTTGCTCTGTTCTACTGTTCTTTTTGTTTCTAGTTCATTGATTTCTGCACTGATCTTTATTATTTCTCTTCTCCTGCTGGGTTTAGGCTTTATTTGCTGTTCTTTCTCCAGCTCCTTTAGGTGTAGGGTTAGGTTGTGTATTTGAGACCTTTCTTGTTTCTTGAGAAAGGCTTGTATTGCTATATACTTTCCTCTCAGGACTGCCTTTGCTGTACCCCAAAGATTTTGAACAGTTGTGTTTTCATTTTCATTGGTTTCCATGAATTTTTTTAATTCTTCTTTAATTTCCTGGTTGACCCATTCATTCTTTAGTAGGATGCTCTTTAGCCTCCATGTATTTGAGTTCTTTCCGACTTTCCTCTTGTGATTGAGTTCTAGGTTCAAAGCATTGTGGTCTGAAAATATGCAGGGAATGATCCCAATCTTTTGGTACCAGTTGAGACCTGATTTGTGACCTAGGATGTGATCAATTCTGGAGAATGTTCCATGGGCACTAGAGAAGAATGTGTATTCCGTTGCTTTGGGATGGAATGTTCTGAATATGTCTGTGAAGTCCATTTGGTCCAGTGTCATTTAAAGTCTTTATTTCCTTGTTGATCTTTTGCTTAGATGATCTGTCCATTTCAGGCAGGGGGGTGTTAAAGTCCCCCACTATTATTGTATTGTTGTCAATGTGTTTCTTTGCTTTTGTTATTTTGGTTGCTCCCATGTTAGGGGCATAGATATTTACAATTGTTAGATCTTCTTGTTGGATAGACCCTTTAAGTAGGATATAGTGTCCTTCTTCATCTCTTATTATAGTCTTTGTTTTAAAATCTAATTTGTCTGATATAAGGATTGCCACCCCAGCTTTCTTTTGGTGTCCAATAACATGGTAAATAGTTTTCCACCCCCTCACTTTCAATGTGGGGGTGTCTTTGGGTCTAAAATGAGTCTCTTGCAGACAGCATATCGATGGGTCTTGTTTTTTAATCCAATCTGATAGCCTCTGTCTTTTGATTGGGGCATTGAGCCCATTTACATTCAGGGTCACTATTGAAAAGTATGAATTTAGTGCCATTGTATTGCCTGTAAGGTGACTGTTACTGTATATTGTCTGTGTTCCTCTCTGATCTATGCTGCTTTTAGGCTCTCTTTTTGCTTAGAGGACCTCTTTCAATATTTCTTGTAGGGCTGGTTTCATGTTTGCAAATTCCTTTAGATTTTGTTTGTCTTGGAAGATTTTTATCTCTTCTTACATTTTCAATGATAGCCTAGCTGGATATAGTATTCTTGGCTGCATATTTTTCTCGTTTAGTGCTCTGAAGATATCTTGCCAGTCCTTTCTGGCCTGCCAGGTCTCTGTGGATAGGTCTGTTGCCAATCTAATGTTTCTACCATTGTAGGTTACATATCTCTTCTCCCGAGCTGCTTTCAGGATTTTCTCTTTGTCTCTGAGACTCGTAAGTTTTACTATTAGATGTCGGGGTGTTGACCTATTTTTATTGATTTTGAGAGGGGTTCTCTGTGCCTCCTGGATTTTGATGCCTGTTTCCTTCCCCACATTAGGGAAGTTCTCTGCTATAATTTGCTCCAATATACCTTCTGCCCCTCTCTCTCTCTCTTCTTCTTCTGGGATCCCAATTATTCTAATGTTGTTTCATCTTATTGTATCGCTTGTCTCTATAATTCTGCCCTTGTGATCCTGTAGTTGTTTACCTCTTTTTTTCTCAGCCTCTTTATTTTCCATCATTTGGTCTTTTATATCGCTGATTCTTTCTTCTGCCTCATTTATCCTAACAGTTAGTGCCTCCATTTTTTATTGCACCTCATTAATAGCCTTTTTGTTTTCGACTTGGTTAGATTTTAGTTTTTATTTCTCCAGAAAGCATTTCTCTAATAACTTCCACACTTTTTTCAAGCCCAGCTAGTATCTTTAAAGTCATGATTCTGAACTCTAGGTCCGACATCGTACTAATGTCCATATTGAGTAGGTCCCTGGCAGATGGTACTACCTCTTGTTCTTTTTGCTGAGGTGATTTTTTTCGTCTTGTCATTTTGTCCAGAGGAGAAGAGATGAATAAGAGAACAGAATGCTAACAGGTTAACAATGTCTCCAGCAAATATACTCTATACAAATCAGAAAAGACCTGAAACCAGGGGACAAGAAAGGGAAAGAAAGAAGAGAAAAGAAAAAGGAAAAAGGAAGAAGATAAAAACAAACAAAAACAGAACAAAACAACAAAAAAAACAGAATATGATCAAATAAGATCAGGCTAGTGCATAGATCAGTGCTACACACTAGCTTTTGGGCATATTTTGGTCTGTTAGAAGAAAGTGCCTGGTAAAATTTTAAAGGAAGAAAGACTTATATATCTACAAAATAAGGGTTGATACAATGAGGGGATGGCAGATGACTGTAAAGATGAAAATTATAGAAGATTTTATAAAAGGAATTGATAAGATAAGAAGTTGTTTTTTAAAAAGAAAGAAGAAGATTTAAAATGAAAAAGAAAAAAGTAAAAAAAGAAAAAAAGGGAGAGAATGTGATCAGGCAGGAGACTAGAACAAAGCCATACACTAGTGATTTAGGGTATATTTTGATCTGTTAGAAGAAATTGTATCTCAAAATTTTAAAGAGAGAACAACTTATATATATATGCTAAAAATAAGGGTAACTAAGATGAAGGGATAAAAATATCACTCTAAAAATGAAAAATAAAAAATGTTTTTTTTTTTAAAAGGGATTGATAAGATGTTTGAAAAAGGGGAAAAAAATTCAAAAAAAAAGTTAAAAAAATTAACTTTGAAAAACTAATGAATTATGGAAAAAAAGCCATGAATTCTATGTGCAGTATTCCCCTAGTGCTGGAGTTCTCCCGTTCTCCTTGATCGGTAAACTTGGTCTTGGCTTTCTGGCTGTTCCTGCTGATCTTCTGGGGGAGGGGCCTGTTGCCATGGTTCCCAAATGTCTTTGCCGGAGGCGGCATTGCCCCGCCCTTGTCAGTCTGGGGTAAGCAAGCTGCTCCGGTTTGCTCTTAGGAGCTTTTGTTCCCTGCAAGCTCAGCTTTGGAGGACCAGGGTGAAAATGGTGGCCTCCCAATCTCCGCCTGGAGGAGCTGAGAACTCGGGGCCCCGCTCCTCAGTGCGCCCCCAGAGAAAAGCAGTCACTCCCGTGTCCCCGGGTCCGGCCGCACTCAGTGCTCACCCGGCCTGTGACTGAGCGCTTCTATCTCTGGCACCCGACCCCGTGTGGAGTCTCCAAACCCAGCAGATCCCTGCGGTGCGCTTCCGCGCCACTCCTCCCAGGGGAGGAAGGGGAGTCTCCCCAACTCTGCTGCTTGTTGGGTCCTTGCTGGAGGAGCAGTGGCCCAACTGTGCCGCGGATCACAGTTTATGGCAACCCCGAGCTGAGAGCCCGCACCTCAGCTCCGTCTCTGCAGCCGGCTTCCCCGCTCTGATACCTGAGAGCTCTGCGGCACTCAGGCACCCCGGTTTTTCTGTGACCCCGAGGGTCCTGTGACCACACTGTCCCGGGAGGGTTCCACTCCTGCTTAGCCACTGGAGCGACGTCCCTCAGCGGAGCCGACTTCTAAAAGTTCTGATTTTGTGCTCCGCGGCTCTATCACTTGCCAGAAGCGGCCGACGGAGGCCCCCTCCCCTGCCGTCTGTCCTCTCGAATATCGCCTCTTATTCACTTCTCCACAGGTCCTACCTTCCAGAAAGTGGTCGCTTTTCTGTTCAGAGTGTTGTTACTATTCTTATCTTCGTCTCCTGTTGAGTTCGTAGGTGTTCAGAATGGTTTGATCCCTATTGAGCTGAATTCCTGAGACCAGACGAAATCCAGGTCTCCTACTCCCCCGCCATCTTGCTCCGCCCTAAGAATATATATTTTTAAAGATTTTATTTATTTATTTGAGAGGAAGAGACAGAGAGAGAGGGAGACAGAGACAGCATCAGGGATGGGGGCTGCAGAGGGAGAAGCAGAGCACCTGCTGAGCAGGTGCCTGACACACTGAGCTCCATCCCAGGACCCTGAGATCATGACCTGAGCCGAAGGCAGATGTTTAACTGATTGAGCCACCTAGGCGTCCTGGCTTTAAGCATATTATTTAACTTTCTTGTGTCTCAATTTTTCCATCTGTAAAATGATGCTATACTACCTATTCTGCAGAATTCTTTTTTAAATTAGAAAAATACATACAAAACATATAGTGGTTTAACAAATGTAAAATACATTAAGTATCTCTCAAAATGTAATACTTATTCACAAGGATAATAATTTCTGATTCAGTGTAGCTTTTGATATAAAAATAAGATTAATATCAAAAGAAAGTCTTGATGACTATTCTCATAGATAATTTGAGGATTTTTAAAATATCTTTAGGCAAATTCTAAGTATGTCAGTGTTACTGTTTTAAATGTCTACAGAAATACCTATCTCTGAATTACATGGAAGTATCAATTTTTATACATCATCCACGAATAACTTTAGTGGGAAGGAAAAATATTTCAAGGCAAACAGATAAAATCTATTTCTTCTTCTAAAGAACCAAAGTTCTTTACCAATATCATTGGCAACGCGATTAGGCCAAAATGAGAAAAAGTTAAAGGTGTTCTTTTAAATCCTACTCATTTTCTCTTTCTTTCAGTTGTCAAAGAAAGAAAATCAAGGTTCTCTATACTTCATCTCAGCAACCTAAATGTTTTTTTTTCTTTCATTCCTCCCCCCCAAACCCCCTCTGTATATTGAACCCTGAATCAATTACTGCTTTTCTGTGGGGCCCAAGCTGAAGTACTTGTAATAAACTTGTAATTAAGTTACTAAAAAATCCACTAGATCAGCATTTACTAAACCATCTTTGATAAAAAATATAAATAAATAACATCTCAATACATCATGGTCCAACATTTTACAAAATACTAAAAAAATGAATTACTAGAAAAAAAAACATTAAAGATCTATGACAATACAAGTTCAAATGTTTTCATCCCTTGGCATTAATGGTCATATTAAATTTTATTATTTTCAGAACAAACATAACATGGTGAAATAACTAAATATATGCATTGTTCACTGAAACTATGAGTAATCAATTAACAGAAAAAATGCAACATATTTTGACATTCTAGAGTCATAATTAAATGGAAATTTATAAGGGTTATAATGATTCTCCATATTAAATATCTGTAAACACACTTTAAATGAATGTCATATATGTAAATAATCAGATGTTAATATGACAAATGAACTTGCTTCTCACTTTTTAACTTTTCTAATCTAGGATGCACTGACAATAGCACTACTCACAGAAAATAATGTATACCTAAACTGCTCCAGTGTCTTGTTTTGATAACAGGTCATAGTAGAAAACCAGTGTCACAGTGGTGTGTTGATGGGGATAGAAGAGATATAAAGCAATTTCAGTGAGCTCAGATTATTCTTTTAAACTTTTTTCCAAAATATAGCAGGTGATGCTCTACTTTAAAAATTCATTTTCAGTCTTTCATTAGAAGCTAGTCCCCATAAATTATCTTATAAATTTAGAGTTAAATTTAGAATCTTTTGACTAAAGACAGAGATTTTGATTATAAACTTTGATTATAAACATGTATCTTCTCTTTAGGGAAATGAAATTCGAAATGTTCTACCAAATTTTTAAGCTGTTTGATGATAATTTTCTCAGATATACAATATCAAAATGACCTACTTAACTGATAATTTCTCTTAAATTGTAGAACATTAGAATTTTTAAACCTCTGTTCTTGCAGGTTTCTAAACTTTATTTTTGTCCTTTCATCTCACATGCTATTGAAAAACACATCCACCCTTTCTTTGCATGAGAATGTTAAAATCATTAAAAATTATGACCCATAAACAAATAATCAAGTGTGGCTATCCAAAGTATATGTTTATATCAGGGCTAAACTCATCTCCTACCTACCAGAACACTTGCAAGAAGTGTTTGCCCATGATTCAAATGTCATTGATAGAATTCTTATTAGCTACCATACCCCTGCATGTAATAAATTTATTATAATGTTTTGATACTGTCACATAATAAAGAGAATAACCTTGAATATAATATATATTCTTTAGATGAGTCATAGTTTTGCAGTTGAGGGTTTTGTTTTCTATTTATTGTTTGGTTTGGTTTTTGTAGCAATACTTCCTCAGTAAAGGAAACACTGCATTTATTTACAATTAGCATAAGCTTCTTTTCTTTTTAAAATATTTTATTTATTTGAGAGACAGAGAAAACAGAAGCAGAAGGCGGGGCAGAGGGAAAGGGAGAAGTAGACTTCCCAAACCCCAACTCAGGGCTTGATCTCAGGACCCTGAGATCATGACCTGAGCCAAAGACAGACACCTAACTGACTGAGCTACCCAGGCACCCCTGGCATAAGCTTCTTAATCTGCGTGTGGTAGCCAGCCTGCAAGTGACCCCCAAAGAACCATACCTCCTGATATTGTCACTCTTGTGTAGTAGCCTTTGTGCCAAGGTTGATCTGTGTGAGGAAGATCATGTGGCAAATTGGATGGTACATAACTTTCAAGTTAAATTATAACTGCAGCTGCTGTCTGGAGGATGCTCTCTCTCACTCTTTGAGCACTCATCCTGGGAGAAGCAATTCTATCAGCACTGCTGTGAGGCAGCTAGCAAGGCAAGGGAATGGCCAATAATTGGTGACAACTGAGGCCTGCCAACAAACATGTGAGTTGTTGGAAGGTCATCTTTCAGCCCCATGTGAGTCTTCAGATGGCTTCAGCTCTGGTCAACAGCTTTACTAGAACCTCAGAACTCCCCCGAGGCAGAACTACCCACTCGGCTCTCCCACATTCATGACCCATAGAAATGCTGAGAAAATAAATGTTTTTTTTAAGCCATTAAGTTTTGGGTGACTTGTTACGAACAACAGGTAACTGATACACTGTAAAACTAAACCTTGATGTCCTCCTGTCTTTGCATCTGGGTCACTGGAACTGAAGTTCAAAACAATGTAAGACTACAATGTTATGCCTTTAAGAACTAGTTGTGATTGTTAGCAACGAAGCTCAAGAAATGAAAGGACTGTTGCTTTGACAATATGTAGGCATTTAGTAAGATGAAATAATATTAAAAATCTCCTGATTTTTATGTGTTCTAAGAGTTGGTATTCTTTATCATTAACCATTTCCTAAATATGTCAAGCTATGTTGTAACAGTTAGCTGGTACTTGACCTATCTTCTTTAAATGTTAAATTTACCTAACATTTGCAGGAGTGCTCCTTTGATAGTCTTTCACTAACATCTCAGCAATTTTATATGGCCCTTTAGTCTTCAACCTGATGTGCTACTTTAAAAGGAGGCTTAAAGAACCAGTGTGTGTATCTGAATTAATGAACATCAGCTTCCTTTGAGTGCTTAATGCAATATATTTTCTTTCAAAATTTATGGTTGACTGTGCTTCTTTTTATTTTGCATGTAAATGCTACTTAAATTGTAATAGATTTGTTTTTTCATGGGCCAGTATATCCCTCACAAATAACACAGTTATTCTAGCATTTCACTATGAATCATGTCCACAAAAGTAAACTCAATATCTGAAGGATAATAATTTTGAGTAAAATTAATATTAATTATTTTGGTTTTCATTGGTTTAGAATTACCTGTAAAGTTGTCATTAGACTTACTGCTACATGCGGAAGAATTAACACTAATTCCTAACAAAAAGTAATGTGAATTTGTTTTACCATATAAAAATTTAGGTGAAAAAATAAATAATACAAATTATACTTTCTTAATTTAGCTAATATGATATAGCCATAAATTTTAAAAATACTTGATAAAAAAGATGTTTATAAAATCAAGTTATACAAATAACTAAATGCTTAAGCTTTCTCATATTTTTAATACTTCTGGATTTCATTTAACAGATTAACCTTAAAATAACACATGAGTACTGCTTAGTTCTTATCAGATACAATTTATCATGCAAGATCATCAACACCTAAAATGATCTGTTTCCTGTTCAGTAAGTCCCTGATCATTTGGTTTGACCGCTGCAGCAATGTTAAATTACTACAAATATTTTTAAAACATTTCTAATTTTTGTATCATCTTGTCATGACTCTAACAAAAAATTCATTGAGTAGCACCAACTCAGAGACTACACTTAAAGTCCTACACAATCTTGTACAGCTCTTCTACACTTGATCCTAGCCAAAAGGCCGAGAAGCGATCTTGTATAGCTATTCTAAATTTGACTTTATTTGTATGAGAGACAGAGAACATCAGGTGAGATTTAGTGAAGAGCAATAAATGTAACTCACTTCTATAATATGTTATTTTTAAGTGTGGATAAATTCAAATGCCCATATTAGAATGAAGGGATTTGGAAAAATATCATTTGTTCACTCTTTTGAAAATTCCTTTTGGCATGTGACTGCTTATCCCACTGGGTTAGATCACCCTACTAAGGATGAGATTGATTGATTGACTGATTGATTGATTTTAAAGACTTTATTTATTTTAGAGAGAGAGAGACAGAGCACATATGGGTGCACCAGTCGGCAGGAGGGGGAGAGGGGCAGGGAGAGAGAATCTCGAGCAGACTCCTTGCTGAGCTTGCAGACTGACTTGGGGCTTGATCTCATGACCTGAGTGGAAACCAAATTAGAAGCTTAATGGACTGACCACCCAGGTGCCCTGAGGACAAGATTTATTTTTTAATAAATCTGATAAACTTAAACAACATCAATTTCTCAAATGGCAAAAATAAAACAATTCAGTTACAAGCTCTATGTCCTCAGTCAAGGGAAGCCAATCCATGAATTGGGGGAGTAACAATGGCACAAAAAATGGCTCACTCTTCTTGAGGGATTTTGGGCAAAGGAGTTTTATAGAGGGTTAAAAGCAGTAATGAACAGACAGGGCATGAGTGGCTGGGGATGGATGCCTGACCTTATTTAGAAAGATCAAGGAGTAAGTAAATAAGTATGAGGCCCAGAGCTGGCTTGCTGTTTGGCTGACTGGCTATATCACATTTACAGGAACAGGAATGTTCAATTTGCTGACTTGGCACTCTGGGCAAGAGTGGCTACATCTAGGGCCTAGGAAGTTATTTCAATAAGACTTTATCATTAACTCCAACCAACTTTTGTTCCTTGAAAATATAGAATCATTTCCCTCTAGAGTAAAATACATTAAAATCCATATTTTATTTAGAATGAATTTATAACAATACACTACAAACAATACTGTATATTGGTAGCCAGAACTTATAATACATCTTAAGGTAATGTTTTGTTTTTCTGGCTTTGAAATGGGTGCTGATCCAGGTTCACCATTCTCTACCTATGTTGTCCTGAAAAAAAATCTCTCTTCTGAGCCTGAGCAGCTACATAAGGAAGGTTGAGATAATAACGTCTGGGATTCTTTTGTAGATTTGAAATAATGCACATAAAACACTTTGACTTGTCTTAAAATACAGTAGAACTTCCATAAGTGGAAATCTTCACCACAATATTAATTTAAACATTATTTGCATGTTGAAACCTCTACTTACATAATAGCTTCATGTGGTCAATTTTGATTTCTGTGGATCTTAACCTTGGAGAATAATTGCCCCATACTGAGTTGATCCTCTACTGTTCACAGCAATGTTCAAATGGCTGTGAATAGATCATAAATATTTTTTCCAGGTCCATAGTATTTATTTTGCTCCTTTCTGGTTCAGTATTAGGTTCTCTATATTCACATTATTATTTCTGTGCTCAACGTCATAAGAAAAATATTATCTTTTGTAGTTGTTGCTTTATTATAACCCACACGTCAAGTTTCCATGATAGGATTCAATTTTAGGGCTGCCTGACTCCATTAGATTCTCCTTCCATATCCTACACTACTACTAGAAAAGAGTGTGGCAATGGGAAAGAAGCAAAATTAGATCTCTATGTTGAAGTAAATTTGGACTTGTGCAGCTTTTAAACTGTGCCCAGCACAGATGATTTACTTCAGTAAAAATTTCTGCCCTGGACATATTGGGGAATCAAATCAAAGACAAAAATATTGTATTGATTTTATTGTGCATTCCAAGATATTTGAAAAACATATGAAGACTATTATAACTGTGTGTGTGTGTGTGTGTGTGTATGTATATATATATATGCCACTATCTTAATAAATAAAACAATAACAATAGAATTGAAGATCTTTATGTTCATTTCCATAATCACAAAAACCTCCATTCCCTTTTGAGCTCACAATTGTACTGAATTGAAATTTGTTATCTCTACATTTTAAATATTTTGATTATATATATATATATATATATCTTGGTATAATATATGGTATTATAAAGGAATTACCCAATGCTAGCTCTTAGCTAATTATAAAACTTCAGATTTTAAATTATATCTGCCAGTCCAGCAAAAAATATTCTCTGTGTCTGGCATTCATTATTGTGACTGAGTAGTTAGCTATCATCTTTGTACATAATCTGTCTTTTCCCCCACTCTGGCTGTCTTAGTGTTATATAGTTTCACTATGATATATGTAAATACATTAGTTCTTGTTATTTATCCTTCTTGTAATTAATTATGCTTCCTGAATATTACTATCTTTCATCAACTGGAAAATCCTCAGATATCCTTTTCAAATAAATATGTGCTCTTACCCCTTTTCACAATTATATTCTTCTGGGATTCCGATTAGATGTATATTAGATCTTCTTATTTATCCTCAACGTGTATAAACCTTCTTAGTAGCCTCTTTTTGTTTCTTTATGCTACATTCTGGATCATTTACCCATATGTGTTTGCCAGGACACTAATTCATTTTCACAATGTTCTTAATTTGCTCTGTAATATATTGGTTAGTTTTCAAATATGCCAATTTATTTTTTGAAAGTCATGTTCATGCTTTTTATTCATAATATTATTTCTTTAATGCATATTTATAAGCATCGGCAGTCCTAATTCTGCATTTTATTCTTTCTGTTGTTTGCTCTTTCTGCTGATTCTCTCATTGTGCCAATTGACTTATAATTTCTTTTTTTGAGCTCCTATTACTGAGCTGATCTTATTTGAAGAAAAATCCCAAAGTAGGGTAAACTTGAATTTCGTTAGAAGATATTTACATTTGTTTTCTTTCATGGTCTCTAAGGCAGTGCTTCTCAGGCTTTAATGTATGTGGTAGATAGAATAAAAGCCACCCAAGGGTATTTATATCTTCATTTCTAGAACCTGTGCATATGTTACCTTATATACCAGAAGGGTGTCTTTGCAAATGGGGTTAAGTTAATGATACTAGATTTTGCAGGTAGGCCCAATGTAATCACACATGTTCTTATAAGAGGAGAGTAGGAGGGACATAATAAGGGAAGGAGATGTGATGATGAAACAGGAGAGAAAGAGAGAGAGGTCTGAATTGTTACATTGCTGGCTTTGAAGATGAAGGAGGGGCTGCAAGCCAAGAAATGCAGGCAGCTTCTAGGAACCTGAAAAGGCAAGGAGACGATTTCTCCCCCAGAGCTTCCAGAAGTAAAATGGCCTTGATATTAGAACTTCTGATCTTCAATAAGATAATAAATTTGTGCTGTTTCCACTAACTTTGTGGTTATAAAACTTTGTTCTACTAAGTTTATTATAGCATCAATAGGAAACTAAGGCAATATACATGCAAACCACTTTGGGATCTTGTTGAAAAACAGAATCTGACAGCAGACCTGGGAAAGGGTGAGAGTCTGTATTTCTAACATGTTCCCATTGTCATTGAAATTCAAACCTCAATCACCGTGTGAAAGCAAAATATTTTTTAGCACAACCTTTCATGCAGATGAGGTCCCTAACTTTGTGAAGAGGTCTCATTTAACTTCTCTCCTGCTATAAAGTCAATGACTTGTCTCTGTCCCCTGAAGAGGCACTAAATTTATGGTGTTAGCAAATATAAGAAAAGCCTTTACCTCATTTTCTGTTTACTTTGCTGGTTTCGGCTCCTCTGTCATTTATGGTCTTTATAATTTTCTTGCTCTCTCAGCTATGCATTCATGAGAATATTTGTTGCATTTTATGCAGGATTTCTAGTTATTTTTGTAGCAAAAAGAATATTTAATCTGCTATACTCCTAGAAATAGAAGTCTTCATCTATATTTGCAAATTTGAAAATTGTCTACTCACTTCTCAGTGAATATCTCCTCATTGACTTCTGTTTGCTTTTAGGTGATTCTTGCTGTTATAAACAATTTATTGCTAATTAAAACCTTTATGTCCTACGTAATAGTTAAGAGTGGTTTTGGAGATAAAAGTCAGTATCAGAGAAATCAAGTGGGAAAAAGAATTAATATGTATATGGATCGCTTTAGATGTTCAGACTAAAGAAAGAAAGTCAGTGGGTAAATAGGAAAATTGACATTTTCTGTTAAGTCTCAATCACTGGGGGTGCCTGGGTGGCTCAGTCGTTAAGCATCTGCCTTTGGCTCAGGTAATGAACCCAGGGGCCTGGGATCAAGCCCCGCATGGGGCTCCCTGCTCGGTGGGAAGCCTGCTTCTCCCTCTCACACTCCCCCTGCTGGTGTCCCCTCTCTCGCTGTCTCTCTCTCTGTCAAATAAATAAATACAATCTTAAAAAAAAAAAAAAAGTCTCAATCACTGACAAACTCTGTGGAGCCATGAGCCATAAAATTTATATACGTTAACTGGTACATTTGATATTCACAACTTTATAGAATAAGGATTATCCTGATTTTAGACAAGAGAAAACAGATTCAGAAAGCTAAAAAAAAAAAAAATGTTTTAGAGAGCCCTCCTGGACAAGTAAGAACTTATACATTTAAGAATAACACTAACATTTATTATGCCTCTAGCTGTGTCAAGATCGGAAGGAAAAAATATTCTACAGCTTAAAAGGCAAAGAGTTAATAATGGAATTTAGGACTTTCTTAGACCAAGCCTATGCTCTTTCCACTATTCCATGTTGCATCTACAGTTATCCAAAATAAAGATTTGCAATTGATTTTGAATGCTGTGAAATTCTACTTAAAGTTTACTTACACAGTGAGACAGTCTCTTTCATACTGGCAGTTGAAAAGCCAATTGGGGAAAATACAAAATATATACAGAAACAATCTGTCAAGAGCCCAAGTATATCATTTATCTACATGAGCAAATAATCACTTTTTGGATAGATACATACACACACAAATACAAAGGCATACCTACACACTTCACTGCTGGTTGTTACTATTATATGTTAATGAGTCACAAATTCCTAACCTAAGCGCCTCAACATATTATACATTTAATTTCTCCAAAGAACCTGACATTTTACTTCCACTTTATCAATCTCAGATTACTTCACTTCATTGGGAAGATTCAAGTCATTAAGCATAACAATTTTTAAAGTCCCCTGCCCAATATTACATACTTTATACATCGAAAAACATCCTGCAGTCACAAAGGATCAAGTACCACCTTCATTTCAAAGCCAGTCCCTCCACATGTGGAGGGATTATCCACAACACAATTATCCCAACACTTTCTGTCTCCCAGAGATTAAGTTCTATTGATTATTATTGCATCTTTTTTACCTTTAATTTCTCCCTTGAACACCTTTCCTCTGTTAATCATGATTAAAACTCTCACCCAAAAAACTAAATCCCCCTTTGCCTTCTATTCCATGTGGTCTGCAAGTTATTGTTTTATCTTCTTCTCTTTTCACTTAAACATCACAAAGAAAAAAAAAAGAAAAAGTACTCTGTCATCTCACCTGACACTCACTTCTCAATTTATGGTAGGTTTAGTTTCAATTCTTAGAAAAGAACTAAAATTTTTCTTGACCGAATTGAATGGCCAAATCTAGTATTTTTTCCATCCTTACATTAATAAAATTTGCTGTTATATTTGCCATCACTTATCACTCCATGCTTGAGAAAATGTCTACTTTCCTCTCATGATTGCTTCTAAATTACTCTTGGGAATTCTCACACATTAGTTTTCTGTGGATTTTTGTGTTTGAGTCTCTGCTTTTACCATCCATCATACTTCAGTAGTTTAGGTGATCACTTCTACTCTCATAATTTCAACTTGCTCTTGAATGCTGATGACTCATAGATCTATATCTCCTATCTGTCTTCTCTTCACCAAGCTTCAGTTATGCTATCTCACTGCCTGATGGTCAATTACCTCTGAATGCCCTACGAGTACTTCACATTGTCCACATTCAAAATGGAATTGATTTTCTTCCCGTACCAGCTCCTACTTCATACATCAGTCAAGAGTGCCACCATTAATCAGTCCCCATCTCAGAATCACCCTTGACCACTCATTCTCCCTCTCACAACTGATTCATCAATATTCTTTATCAGTTAAAATCCAATCAGGAGACAGAAACCACACAGTAATTTGAAATGGGAAATCTTATTGTAAAGAATTATCAACTACATCAGGAGAATAAAAGGCAAGGATAACTCTAAAAAAAAAGTACTCTGGGCTGAGGAAGAATATCCAAGAAAAAAAGAAACTTAGAAACAGAGTTATTTTCCTCAAGACTGGGTTTCAGACCTTGTTGGAACAGGTAGGATGGCAGCTTACCAATGGTCAAAAAATTCTGTGGCTTGAATTCTGGGGCCAGAGCTGGTTTGCAGTTTCCAAGAAAACAGGAAACAGCGGTCCAGGTGGTAAGAATCATGGCTGAGATTTTCAAGCAGGAAACCTGTGGGGGGCACGTGACCATCCTCATGGGAATATCCACCACAGAGGTCACGGCTTTAGGTGCTGCTTAATGGCTGGGTGGTGTGAGACCTGAGGTACATGGAGTCTGTATTAGGTGTTTCTTGACATATCTATGGGATTCAGGTTGACCAAGACACACAGATGGACATATAGAGGGAGTCAAGGCCTCAGGAGTGCACTAACTGAATGGGCAGCCCAAGGCCTGGGGAGCACAGTGTCCCTCTTGGGAAGACTGTGGTAAGGTGGCTCGCCAGGTCAAAAATGGAACTGTAAACTTACCAAGGGACCATGTGCTCTGGGGGTGCAGCTGCATGACAGGAGAAAGAAAAAGCCAAGAGAAGCAAACCAAAACCAGGAAGAGAAGAGAAATAGCCTCTTTTTCCAGCTTCCTTCCTATGGCCTCTACTTCCTATGCTTAACATTCTGTTAGCTATAAAGGAAAATTGCTTATATGCTCCAACTCTATTATTACAGAGTAGGTAATAAAGGGTGAATTTGGTGCTGTGAGGCAATAGATACATAAGTGCAAATAACTGTCAAATATATATTGTTTCAGGTATATCTTTACTTTGTATATTAATATCCTTTCTTCTATCATTGTCATTCTTTAAACTTTCACCACCACCCAGATTAAAAATCTATTCTCTCCTGATAGAATTAAATGATCTACCCAAACAGGAACTGTAAATCATTCTTCTTAGAAACCTACAAAACAATACTCATTTTTCATAAATAACTCCAAACATATTCATCTAGCAAATAAGCTCCTTCATCTATTTTTCAAGTCAGATATCTTAGCATTCATTGGCTGTATTTGTCATTTAGTGCATAACAAAAAATGAAACAAAATTTCAGTGGCATTACAATAATAAGGATTGTTTTTCCCTCAAGTATTTGTGGATTGACTGGTGTTGTTTGATTTATGGTGGGCATAGTTAGGTAGCTTTTAACAGCTATTTGAGGCCAGGTCTACTCCCAAAATTTCTTTTTCTAACAAGAGCCAGTGAGAACACATTAAACTCATGGTAAGGGGAGAATACATTAGAGAATATCAAATTGTACAAACTCATTTTTAAGTTCCTATGTTCATCTCCTGACATGTTTTCCTAAACAGATCATAAGATAAGTCTAAAATCAAAGAGCTGGGCAATGTAATATGGGAGGGGGAAGGAGAACAAATTTCTGAAAAACATAATCTGTATACTACTTCTTGAATTACTTCCCACCATCACTCATTTGCTTAAATAATACTCTGATTAGTAATATATAAGACACTTTACCATGCCATACTAATGTAATTCCAAAAAATCAAAATCTTTAATGTCTACATATTTGGCATTGTTAAATGTATGTTTGTAATGGTTTCTGAAGTGGTAGAAATAACCTACAGAGCTATGGAATTCCTGTTGCTTATTGATCTCAGTTCAAGAACTTCTGTTAGAGGGGTGCCTGGGTGGCTCAGTCGGTTGCGCAGCTGCCTTCGGCTCAGGTCATGGTCCCAACGTCCTGGGATCGAGCCCCGCATCGGGCTCCCTGCTCGGCGGGAAGCCTGCTTCTCCCTCTCCCACTCCCCCTGCTTGTGTTCCCTCTCTCGCTGTGTCTCTCTCTGTCAAATAAATAAATAAGATCTTAAAAAAAAAAAAAGAACTTCTGTTATAGAAAGTATCAATCAGATTTATTCTTTCATGGCATCATGTTGTCCTTGTCCTTTGCAGAAATTCTTTCTTTTAAATCTCTAGTACTTTCTACATGCTTGTCACATCATGACACCAACTGCAATAGTCATTCACCCTTTCTCTTTTTATTCCACATGTCTCCTCCTGAAGCTCCTGAGCACCGCTCAGAATCAGGGATTCTCCTTTACACACCTTTCTCACTCTCTTCTCCATCTGTCTTTGGTTAGTTTGGGTCCATGTACTTCATAATCCAACTTATACATTCATAAATGCTTATACATTCATGTTTTAAGAGGACCAGGGACTTAATTACCATAAAATATTCATACTCACTGTACTACTTTCTGGCTAATTAGTGCTCACTAACAGCTACTGAAAAGAATTGTCCTTATTAAGAAACCTAGAACAGACTCTTAAAAAAATTAAACAGGGGGCGCCTGGGTGGCTCAGTTGGTTAAGCGACTGCCTTCAGCTCAGGTCATGATCCTGGAGTCCCAGGATTGAGTCCTGTATCGGGCTCCCTGCTCAGCAGGGAATCTGCTTCTCCCTCTGACCCTCCCCCCACTCATGCTCTCTCTATCTCATTCTCTCTCTCAAATAAATAAATAAAATCTTTAAAAAAATTAAACAGGACTTGAAATGTTGGTTTAAATATTAATTGGACACAAATATAATTTAGCCAGAAAAAAATGAAGAGCAAATGGAAGTAAAGATAAAAATCTTGAGGGAAACAGAATAAAAAGCACAGTATCCTGACAAAAGAGTTTAGAAAGATGCTTCCTGACCTAGGAGTGGAAAGATAAAAGATGAATACTTTTACTGGACCCATCAAGACACCCATCAAGAATTCTCTTTGATGACAGAAATCTGTATCATTTTGTCTTTTGGCCAGCTACAAACTGTCCTGAGGAGTTCTCACTCCATGTTCTCATCTGTCCCTTCTGTGAAAGAAGGACCATTCATTCTATTTTGGTGTTACTCCAAGAAAACTGCAACAGTGTTAAATGGTGACTCCTGAAAAAATGGTAGGGAAACTAATTCAAATTGGAGCTCCGAGGGCCAGAAAAGACATTGGATAAATGCAAACAATGAAGATTTAGTATCATTGTCAATCAACTATATTTCTTAGCACCTATTGAGTCAAGAGCAATGAGAAAGGACACAAGGTTAACATCCTCCCTCAATATGTTCAGATTCTCTTTTAACATGTAACTGGGTCTTAATAATTTCATAAAACTTGTCCCTTTTCTGGTATACTCAAGGGACAGAAATGCTGGGAAAATTTTAGAATGAGTTGGCTCCATTTCTTCTCCCTTTAGCTGACGCTGAGACTCTCCTTACCTACTAACTAGTTCGGGGTCTTACAAGGCAAAGGCCCCAGTATAGTCTTCCCAATTCACTATATTCTCAGGCAGATTCAACCAAAAAATACCCAAAAAACAAAAAACAAAAACAAAACAAACAAAACAAAAAACAAAAAAAACATTTTCGAGTCTACTACAACCACAAATATAAACAAATAGAATAATTTGTGAAAATACACAAAATCGCCTCAAGTTACAATCAACCTCTACATCATTCCTTATGAAATTACAAATTACACAAGGATTGGGGATATAAATCTCATGTTCATGTGACCTATGATGCAATATAGGAGATCTATACCTCTTTGTATATGTAAATATTATGTAGAAATATATGGTCATGATTTATTTATAAAAGATTTCTTAGTGCTAGCTATTTTCAATTACTAAATTAAATATTACATTAGCACATTCTTGGCAGTTTTATGATATATCCAAATGATAAGTTTCACTTACCAAAATCATACACCTTTTAGCACAATCTGGATTTTATAACAAAAGATTGTCACGATGAGTGCTGGTACCTGAGTACCATCAAGATTAAAAAAAAAAGGGAAAGTGAAATATTGAAGCCATTGAATAAAATAAATGCATCCTTTCTGGACTGCAGGAAGGTACATATCATAAACCAAAGGACCCTGGCAAACGTTAATCTTTGTTCTGGTGGTCAGAATATGCTATCTTTTAAGAAGTAAATAAGTGAAAATATATATATTTTCACTCTAGTTTATAGATATTATTTATTAAGAAAGTGAGTAAGATACAGAGAATAGTGTATAATATCAATCTCTTTAATTAATTTTGTGTTTCTGTATATGAAAATCATGATCTGGGGTAGAAAAGGCTCCAGGACAATTCCTTAGGACTTATTAATACCCTTCAGAAATAAGCAAGAGTATTTGCTTTTCCTGTGATAAATACATGTTGCTGCTAATTAACTTAGATGAAACAAAAAATATTCCTAACACTGTCTCTAACTTCAAATGCCAGACATCATCAGTCTTTTATCTTCTTTACATAAGATATTTGAAATTGTTAAGTTTATTTTTTGAAAGTATAAAAGCTTTGGGATAAGAAGAAAAAGTATACAATAAACAAAACTTTTCATAGCAACTTGAAAAGATTAAATTAAAATGGAAACATCTTGCATAACTGAAATTTTATTTATTTATTTATTTTTTTAAAAGATTTTATTTATTTATTTGACAGAGAGAGAAACAGCAAGAAACGGAACACAAGCACAGGGAGTAGGAGAGGGAGAAGCAGGCTTCCTGCCTAGCAGGGAGCCCAATGTGGGGCTCGATCCCAGGATCCTGGGACCATGACCTGAGCTGAAGGCTGATGCTTAACGACTGAGCCACCCAGGCGCCCCATAACTGAAATTTTATACCCACTGAGCAACACTTCCTCATTTTCCTCTCTTCCACCAAAAAAAAAAAAAAAAAAAATTGGTTGGCCAAACTGCCAGTACTAATTGTACTTCTTTTTCTCCAACACTAAGATAAGATACCAAATAAATTCTATCTAAAAACAATCTTCACCCTGAAGAAGCTTAAAATCTGGTCATCGAAGCTTCAAGTAATAAGTGCAATAAAATCCATATTAAAAAGAACTACAACCACTTAAAAGTATACTCATCAGGCTCTGCTTTTGGTTAGAGCATAGAACACAATGCAAATCCCACTATATGAAAAAAATAAATATACAATGAGTAAGTAGGTTTTATTTCAGAAATTCAAAGGTTGATTCAACATTCAAAAATCAATCATTATAATTCACCAATGAACAGAATGTAGGATAAAACATGTGATCATTGCAATAGATGCAAAGGAATAGAAGGGGACTTTCTTAATCTGATAGAGGAGATCTACCCTAATCCTAAATTAACATTACACGTAATGGTAAAGTATTGAGGACTTTTCCACAGAGGTTTCTCCCTCAAAAAATCACTTCCACAAGAATTCCTATCTCAGATTCAGCATCTAGGGAATTGAACCTCACAGATATAAATAAATCAATTTTGAATCCTTAAGATATTAAAAAATTAACAATATAATCATAATGATACAGATTATTAGAACTAAAAAGAAATACTAAAATTAATGAAATAAAAAGGAATAAATATTTGAAGATAAATTGAAACTTATCTTTAGAAAAGACTAATAGAATAGCCTTCATTACCTTGATTAATTAAAAAAGAATTTAAAAAACATGAGTAGGAATGAGAAAATAAATATTTTATATCAGTTTTACACCTGGTTATATATGAGAAATAAAAATAAGAAAACACCACATGCAATTCTAAGACAAAAAAATAAAACCTAGAGTAAAAAATGTAAAACCTAAAGTACTTATTTTGAAGTAAAATTTTAATTTCCTAATAACCTAAGAATAACTAGAATATCCCTCCATAAAAGTGATCACAAAAGTAATTCTGCCATTCAAAAAGTTAAAATAAGATGGTTTTACAATTGAGTTCTATTAAAGAATTGATAAGTCCATTATTTTAAATAATCTAGAAAATGTATATTCTATAATATTCTAATATTAAAATAATATTGAAAGAATACCCTAGAAAAATATTCTAGAAATCTCTCCAATTTATTTTACAAAGCTTGATACATTCATTACCAAATTCTGCTAAAAATATTATAAAAAAATAAAGTATAGGCCAATCTCACTTATTTTAAAACCTAAAATTTCAAATGATGCCTTGACATCTTTGAGTCTCACAGGACTCTCCAAAAGTCTGAGTTCCCCCACTCTCTCCACATGTGCCTCAACCCAGTGAGAAATTATCCCTACCTCAGTCTGCCTATCAGCCCTACCAACTGCCTCCTACCAATCCTTAATCTAATGGGTTTTATTTCCTTGCCAGTCCATGAAACTTTTCAAAAAGGCCAAGCACACATTCCCAATGGAACATGGGGTCTCTCCACCCTCTGGTTACTATAAAGCCTGCCCCTGTTGGTCTCTGCTCAGTCACTTTTCTTCTGAGTGCAGTCCCTGTGTGGCTCTGTGAGGTGTACAGTGCCCTCTTCCTCCAGGGAGTGTATGTGACTAATATACTGCTATCATGCTTATCTGTCTAGAGTCAGGTGCTGTGTATTCAGCCATCTCATACTATTTAGGGCAGGGGATTCCTTATTCACCAGCAGGTTGAATAGAGGTGTTCAGAACACTTAAAATACAGATACAAAAATATCTATGTAAATACTAGCAAATGCAATCCAATAAAGTATCACCACCAACAGCTGTAACATACCACAACCAATGTAGATTTATTCCAGAAATACAGGGGTGCCTGGGTGGCTCAGTCAGTTAAGCGTCTGCCTTCTGCTCAGGTCATGGTCTCGGGATCCTGGGATCGAGCCCCACACTGGGCTCTGTGCTCGGCGGGGAGTCTGCTTCTTCCTCTCCCTCTGCTCCTCCCACCCTGCTCGTGTTGTCTCTCTCATTCACTCTCTCTCTCAAATAAATAAAACCTTAAAAAAAAAAAAAGAAATGAAGTGACAGAAATACAAGGGAGCTTTCATGTGAAGAAATCCATTCATCTATTATCTAAATATAGAAAGAGTAAGAAATCTCGTATCATCATACTGATAAGACATTTTATACACACACATTGAGATTCTAGTATTGAAGTTTTTTTTAAACGTATTTTTCTTTATCCATTTTTGCGAGAAAGAGAGAGAGAGAAAGAGAAAGAGAGATAGAGAGAGAATAAGCCAGGGGCAGGGGAAGGGAGGAGCAGAGAGAGAAGCAGGCTCCCTAACGAGCAGGGAGCCCGATGCAGGACTCCATCCCAGGACCCTGGGATCATGAACTGAGACAAAGGTAGATGCTTAACCAACTGAGCCACCCAGGAGCCCTCTAGTGTTGAAGTTTTATGTGCATATATGTTTAGGTTAAGTTTTTACAACAAGAAGGAAGTTCTGAAAAGACACATATCAGGCTAGCAATGAGAATGGTGGTAGGGCAGTGGAAGAGGGTAAGCAATGACAATATACACATTATAATACATTATTGCACTTGTTATAAAAAACATTCATTCATTTCATGTATAATTAAAAATTAAAATTTTCTTTTAAAAATTAAAATGTAACATAAAGAACAAAGTTAACAAAATCCAACACAGAAGATTTGATTCATACAATGAAAATTGTCTTTTTTTCTTTTTGAGAAGAAAAATAATTTAGAAAAATGTGAAGTACTATTAATTAAAAAAGGGAGATAAGACTTGTAGGGAAGATGGTAGAGTAGGAAGATCCTAAGCTCATCTCATCACTCAGATACAACTAGATAACACCCACATCAGTGCAAAAAAAAAAAAAAAAAACAGAAAACAACCAAAGACGGCAGACCAGACTCTCCACAACTAAATGTAGGGAAGAGGCCACATGAAAGAAGGTAGGAAGGGCGGAGATGCAGTTGGGAGCTTAACGGACCTCCAGGCAGTCCCCAGGAGGGAAGGATGCTGTAGGTGCAAAGAGGAGAGAGAGCAAACTTTCATACCAGGGAGGCTACATGAAGAAGATGTATCCCCATAACATCTGGCTTTGAAAACTAGAGGGTCTGAATTTAGCAAGTTCTTACAATCAGCAGGACTTAACACCTGGAGCCTTAAAAATCAGTGAGCTCAGCTCTAGAAGAGCCAGGACGGGGAGAGGAAACTGAGTCCCTGCCCTTAAACAGACAGCATAATAAACACCCCACTGAGAAGCAGCATAGAAGCAGCAGTTTGAAAAATGCCCAAGGTAAATAGGAAGAGGATTTGTTGATTAATCTCAGAGCATGTTACCCTTACATTCTCCTGAGGACAAATCTGGCCAGCCAGGTCTTAGCTCCAGGTCCTCCCAAGCCGACCCCCCCAAAACTTTGCTAACACTGCATACCTGCTCCCATGTTCTTCTTCTGCAGATCTGTCCCCTCCAACCATCCCCATCCCATTTCAGTTCCAGGTAGCTGCAGGGCCCCTCCTACAGACCAAGGCAGACTTTGCTGGGACCATGTCCTTCATCCCTGCACTCTCCTGAGGGCTACGCCCTTCCAGCCCTCTATCAGGAGTTTTTGAAAGTGACTCCAGGTCCCCTCCTACAATAGACTGCACAAACATTGCTAACAATGGGCAATCGGCACACATGTTCTCCTGTGGTTCTCTCCCCTCCACTACACTCTTGGCTGGAGCACATCCAAAGCAGTGCCACAAGCCTGGCAGTATGCAAGCAGCCCCAACAGGAACCACTACCACTCTTAAGTGACTCCTGACCTAGGGAGAGGAAGAGATAATCACACATAACAGTCCAACTGCAGCCCAGCAGTGGGCTGGGGGCAGACATCTGGTCTGATGGCAGTCTCTGCACACTGATGAAAGCAACTCAGGGAAAGACAACACAGGGAAATCATCCTGTAGCTCAGTGCTACTGCATCTCTGGCAACTGCCTGATCCAACTCATCTTAAGCCCAAGGTGGCCCCAGGCTGGCCCACTAACACCGCATTGACCAAACCCTGCCTACAACAGGCAAAGAGAGTCATTGCAAACCACTGGTCTGCAGGGAAAAGTGACTCAGACACAAGAGCACGGTGCACACAACACACAAAGGAGATACCCTTGAATTGCTGGGTTATGGTGAACAAGGGACATTGCACTGTAGGGCACTGTAGAACTTTTCTTCATAAGGCCACTACTTTCAAGAGCAGGAGACATAGTTGACTTTCCTAATACACAGAAACAGACACTGAGAGTTAGACAAAATGAAAGAGTTAGACAAAATGAGGAGACAGAGGAATATCTCCCTAATGAAAAAAATAGAAGAAAATCACAGCAAGAGAACTAAATAAAACAGAGATAAGTAATATGCCTGATAGAGAATTTAAAGTAATGATCATAAAGATACTCACTGGACTGGAGAAAAGAGTGGAGGACTTCAGTGAGATCCTCAAAAAAAGATGAAACACAAAAAGAACCACCCAGTAACTGAAATTAAAAATACACTAGATGTAATGAGTAGTAAACTAGAGAAAGCATAAGAAGGGATCAGTGACCTAGAGGACCGAGTAACAGACAGCAATTAAGCAGAATAGCAGAAAAGAAATAAAAAATGAAAATAGATTAAGGAAACATAGCAAAACCATCAAGCATAATAACATTCACATTATAGGGACCTCTGGAGAAGAGAGAGGGGGGCAGAGAATGTATGTGAGGAAATAATAACTGAAAACTTTCCTTCCCTGGGGAAGGAAACAGAAATCCAGTCCAGAACCACAGAGAGCCCCAAACAAAATCAAACCAAAGAGGTCCATACAAAAACAAAGTAAATAAAATGAGGGAAAAAGTAGAGATGAAGAGAGAATTTTAAAAGCAGCAAGAGAAAAGAAGAAAAGAAAAAAAGGTTCTTATAAGGGAAATCTTATAAGGCTATCCACTGATTCTTCAGCAGAAACTTTGCAGGCCAGAAGAGTGGCATGATATCTTCTAAGTGCTGAAAGAAAAAAATCTGCAACCAAGATTACTCTATCCAGTAAAACTATCATTCAGAATAGAAGGAAAGATGAAGAGTTTCCCAGACAAAACAAAGTTCAAGGAATTCATAAACACTAAACCACCCCTGTGAGAAATATTAAAAAGGAATTTTTGAAGGGAAAGGAAAAACCATAAATATGAGTAAGAAAAGTAGGAAGCACAGAAGCATTAAAATTAAGTATATCTCTAAATATCAGTCAAGGAATTCACAAAATAAAAGGATGTAAATTATGACACCATATACCTAAAACACGGGGGAAAGAGGAATAAAGAATGAATTCAAGAATACTTAAGTGATCATCAACTTTACATAGACTGCTATGTGCTTAAGATGTTGTGTAAAATCCTAATGGTAACCATAAATCAAAAACCAGTCATAGATACATAAAAGGTAAAGAGAAAGGAATCAGAGTATATCATTAAAGAAAGGCAGCAAGCCATAAGAAAGAGAGCAATAGAGGAAAGGAACAGAGAAGAACTACAAAAACAACCATAAAACAAGTAACAGAGTGGCAGTAAGTACAAACCTATGAATAATTACTTTGAATGTAAATGGACTAAACACTCCAAACAAAAGCCATAGAGTGTTAGAATGGATAAAAAAGCAAGACCCATCAATACATCTATACGCTACCTACATGAGACTCATTTCAGACATAAAGACACATGCGTATGAAAAGTGGAGGGATAGAAAAGCATTTATCATGCAAATGGAAGTGAAAAGAAAGATAAGTTAGCAATAGTTATATTGGACAAAATAGATTTTAAAACAAAGACTGTAACAAGAGAAAAAGGACACTAAAAAATGATAAAGGGAACAATCTAACAAGAAGACACAACATTATATATATTTATGCACCCAATATAGGAGCACCTGAATACATAAAGCAACTATTCACAGACAAAGAAAGAAATTGACATTAATACAATAACAGTAGGACACTTTAACACCCCACTTACATAAATAGATGGGTCATCCAGTCTGAAAACCAACAAAGAAATGGTTGCTTTGAATGACACATTGGACTACATAGAACTAAAAGATCTATTCAAAACATTCCACCCTAAATCAGCAGAATACACATTCTATTCAAGTGCACATGGAACATTATCAGAATAGATCACATGTTAGGCCACAAAACAAGTCTCAAAAAATTAAAAATTAAAGTCATACCATGCATCTTTTCTGACCGCAACTCTATGAAACTAGAAATCAACCACAAGAAAAAATATGGAAAGAACACAAATGCATGGAGGTTAAATAACATGCTACTAAATAATGAATAGGTCAAACAAGAAATCAAAGAAAAAATAAAAAAAATACATGCAGACAAGTGAAAATGAAAACACAATAGTTCAAAATCTTCAGGATGCAGCAAAAGCTGACCTAAGTGGGCAGTTTATAGCAATACAGGCCTACCTGAAGGCTAAGAAAAATCTCAAATAAACAACCAACCTATCACCTTAGGGAACTACAAAAAATAAAATAAAATAAACAAAACCCAAAACCAGCAGAAGAAAAGAAATAATAAAGATTAGAGCAGAAATAAATAAAATAGAAACTTTTTAAAAAGAGAATGAGAGAGAAAGCACAATGACTCAACACAATAAGAAATGAAAGAGGAAAAAAAAACCTTGGACACCAAAGAAATACAAACTGAAGAGAATATTATGAAAAATGATATGCCAATAAATTGGACAACATAGAAGAAATAAATAAATTCCTAGGAACGTATAACCTCTCAAACCTAAAGCAGGAAGAAATAGAAAATTTGAATAGAGTGAGGTACCTGGGTGGCTCAGCAGGTTAAGTGCCTTACTCTTGGCTTCAGCTCATGTCATGATCTCAGGGTTGTGATATTGAGCCCTGTGTGGGCTCTGAGTTCAGCTCAGAGCTCAGCTCAGCTCACGGTCTGCTTCAGATTCTCTCCCTTTCCCTCTGCCCCTCCCTCCACTCCCACTCTCTCTCTCTAAAATAAATAAATAAAATCTTTAAAATAAATTTGAACAGAGCAATTATCAGCAATGGAATTGAATCAGTAATCAAAAAAATCCCAACAAACAAAAGTCCAGGACCAAATAAACTCACAGGCAAATTCTATAAAACCTTTAAAAAAGAGATAATACCTATCCTTCTCAAACTATTCCAAAAAACCAGAAGAGGAAGGACAGCTTCAAATTCATTCTAGCAGGCCATCATTACCCTGATACTAAAACCAGATAAAGACACTACAGAAAAAGACTTACAGGAAATTTCACTGATAAATATAGATGCAAAAATCGTCAACAAAATAATAACAAACTGAATCCAACAATACATTAAAAAAATCATTCACCATGATCAAGTGATCAAGAGGGATTTATTCCTGGGATACAAGGGTGATTCAATATTTGCAAATCAGCCCACATCACACATCACAACAGCAAGAGGAAGGATAAAACCTTATAATACTTTCAATAGATGCAGAAAAAGCATTTGACCAATTGTAACGTCCATTCAGAATAAAAACCCTCAACAAAATATGGTTAGGGAAAATACACAACATAATAAAAGCCATATATGGAAAACTTAGGGCTAACATCATATTCAATGGGGAAAAATTAAGAGCTTTTCCACTAAGATCAGGAACAACACAAGAATGTCCACTCTCACCACTTTTTTTCAACATAGTACTGAAGTCCTAGCTTCAGCAGACAGTAAAAACTAATAAAAAGCATCCAATTTGGTAAAGAAATGAAACTTCCACTATGTGCAGATGACATGATACTATATATATAGAAAATCCTAAATAACCCATCAAAAAACTACTAGAAATGATAAATGATAAATGAATTACGATAAATGAATCCAATAATGTTGCTGGGTACTAAATCAATATACAGAAATCTGTTGCATTTCATTACACTAATAATGAAACAGAAAGAAAAATTAAGAAAACAATCCCATTTACAATTGCACCAAAAATAAAAAAATACCTAGGAGTAAACTTAACCAACGAAGTGAAAGACATGTACTCTGAAAACTATAAAACACTGATGAAAGGATTCAAGGATGACAGAAACAAATGGAAAGATATTCCATGCTTATGGATTGGGAAAACAAATATTGTTAAAATGTACATACTATACACAAAGCAATCTACAAATTTAATGCAATCCCCATCAAAATGGCATTTTTCACAGAACTGAAACAAATAATTCTAAAATTTGCAGGAAACCACAGGAGACCCTGAATAGGCAAAGCAATCTTAAAAAAAATAAAGAACTGGAAGTACCACTATCTCAAACTTCAAGATAAACTACAAAGTTGTAGTAATCAAAACAGTATGGTACTAGTACAAAAACAGACACATAAATCAATGGAACAGAACAGAGAGGTCAGAAATAAACCCATGGATATATGGTCAATTATCTTTGACAAAGGAGGCAAGAATGTGAAATGGAGAAACGACAGTCTCATCAAAAAATGGTGCTGGGAAAACTGGGCAGCCACATGCAAAAGAATGAAACTGGACCACTTTCTTACACCATACACAAAAATAAACTCAAAATGGGTTAAAGACCTAAATGTAAGACCTGAAACTACAGAAATCCTAGAAGAGAGCACAGGCAGTAACTTCTTTGACATCCCCATAGCAACTTCTTTCTAGATAGGTCTCCTGAGACAAGGGAAACAAAAGCAAAAACAAACTATTGGGACTACCTCAAAATAAAAACTTTCTGCACAGTGAAGGAAACCATCAACAAAACAAAAATACAACCTCCTGAATTGGAGAAGGTATTTTTTATTGTTATGTTAATCACCACACATTACATCATTAGTTTTTCATGTAGTGTTCCATGATTGTTTGTGCATAACACCCAGTGCTCCACGCAGAACGTGCCCTTTTTAATACCCACCAGGCTAACCCATCCCCCCACCACCCCTCCCCTATAGAACCCTCAGTTTGTTTTTCAGAGTCCATCGTCTCTCATGGTTCATCTCCCCCTCCGACTTACTCCCCTTCATTCTTCCCCTCCTGATATCTTCTTTTTTTTCCTTAACATATATTGCATTGTTTCAGAAGTACAGATCTGTGATTCAACCGTCTTGCATAATTGACAGCGCTCACCATAGCACATACCTTTCCCAATGTCTATCACCGAGCCACCCCACCCCTCCCACCCCCCACCACTCCAGCAACCCTCACTTTGTTTCCTGAGATTAAGAATTCCTCATATCAGTCAGGTCATATGATACATGTCTTTCTCTGATTGACTTATTTCACTCAGCATAACACCCTCCAGTTCCATCCACGTTGTTGCAAATAGTAAGATCTCATTCCTTTTGATGGCTGCATAATATTCCATTGTGTATATATACCACATCTTCTTTAGCCATTCATCTGTCGATGGACATCTTGGCTCTTTCCACAGTTTGGCTATTGTGGACACTGCTGCTATAAACATTGGGGTGCACGTACCTCTTCGGATCCATACATTTGTATCTTTGTGGTAAATACCCAATAGTGCAATTGCTGGATCATATGGTATCTCTATTTTCAACTTTTTGAGGAACCTCCATACTGTTTTCCAGAGTGGTTGCACTAGCTTGCATTCCCACCAACAGTGTAGGAGAGTTCCCCTTTCTCCTCATCCCCGCCAACATCTGTCGTTTCCTGACTTGTTAATTTTAGCCATTCTGACTGGTGTGAGCTGGGATCTCATTGAGGTTTTGATTTGGATTTCCCTGATGCTGAGCGATGTTGAGCAGTTTTTCATGTGTCTGCTGGCCATTTCGATGTCTTCTTTGGCAAAATGTCTGTTCACGTCTTCTGCCCATTTCTTGATTGGATGATTTGTTCTTTGGGTGTTGAGTTTGATAAGTTCTTTATAGATTTTGGATACTAGCCCTTTATCTGATATGTCATTTGCAAATATTTTCTCCCATTTGGTCGATTGTCTTTTGGTTTTGTGGACTGTTTCTTTTGCTGTGCAAAAGCTTTTTATCTGGATGAAATCCCAATCGTTCATTTTTGTCCTGGCTTCCCTTGCCTTTGGCGATGTTTCTCGGAAGAAGTTGCTGCGGCTGAGGTCGAAGAGGTTGCTGCCTGTGTTCTCTTTTAGGATTTTAATGGACTCCTGTCTCACATTTAGGTCTTTCAACCATTTTGAGTCTATTCTTGTGTGTGGTGTAAGGAAATGGTCCAGTTTCATTCTCCTGCATGTGGCTGTGTTGAGGAGACTGTCTTTTTTCAATTGGACATTCTTTCCTGCTTTGTCAAAGACGAGTTGACCATAGAGATGAGGGTCCATTTCTGGGCTCTCGATTCTGTTCCATTGATCTATGTGTCTGTTTTTGTTCCAGTACCATACTGTCTTGATGATGACAGCTTTGTAATAGAGCTGGAAGTCCGGAATTGTGATGCCGCCAGCTTTGCTTTTCTTTTTCAACATTCCTCTGGCTATTCAGGGTCTCTTCTGGTTCCATACAAATTTTGGGATTATTTGTTCCATTTCTTTGAAAAGAGGGGATGATATTTTGATGGGGATTGCACTGAATGTGTAGATTGCTCTAGGTAGCACTGACATCTTCACAATGTTTGTTCTTCCGATCCATGAGCATGGAACGTTTTTCCATTTCTTTGTGTCTTCTTCAATTTCTTTCATGAGTATTTTACAGTTTTCTGAGTACAGATCCTTTGCCTCTTTGGTTACATTTATTCCTAGGTATCTTATGGTTTTGGGTGCAGTTGTAAATGGGATCGACTCCTTGATTTGTCTCTCTTCTGTCTTGTTGTTGGTGTAAAGGTATGCCATTGATTTCTGTGCATTAATTTTATATCCTGCTACTTTACTGAATTCCTGTATGAATTCTAGCAGTTTTGGGGTGGAGTCTTTTGGGTTTTCCACATACAGTAACATATCATCTGCAAAGAGTGAGAGTTTGACTTCCTCTTTGCCGATTTGGATGCCTTTGATTTCTTTTTGTTGTCTGATTGCTGTGGCTAGGAATTCTAATACATGTTGAATAGCAGTGGTGAGAGTGGACATCCCTGCCGCGTTCCTGACCTTAGGGGGAAAGCTCTCAGTTTTTCCCCATTGAGAACGATATTCGCTGTAGGTTTTTCATAGATGGCTTTTACGGTATTGAGGTATGTACCCTCTACCCCTATACTCTGAAGAATTTTGATCAAGAAAGGATGCTGTACTTTGTCAAATGCTTTTTCTGCATCTATAGAGAGGATCATATGGTTCTTGTTCTTTCTTTTGTTAATGTATTGTATCACGTTGATTGATTTGCGGATGTTGAACCAACCTTGCAGCCCAGAGATAAATCCCACTTGGTCATGGTGAATAATCCTTTTAATATACTGTTGCATCGCCGGGCGCGGTGGCGCGCGCCTGTAGTCCCAGCTACTCGGGAGGCTGAGGCAGGAGGATCGCTTGAGCCCAGGAGTTCTGGGCTGTAGTGCGCTATGCCGATCGGGTGTCCGCACTAAGTTCGGCATCAATATGGTGACCTCCCGGGAGCGGGGGACCACCAGGTTGCCTAAGGAGGGGTGAACCGGCAAGGTCGGAAACGGAGCAGGTCAATATACTGTTGCATCCTATTGGCTAGTATTTTGGTGAGAATTTTTGCATCCATGTTCATCAAGGATATTGGTCTGTAATTCTCCTTTTTGATGGGGTCATTGTCTGGTTTTGGGATCAAGGTAATGGTGGCCTCATAAAATGAGTTTGGAAGTTCTCCTTCCATTTCTATTTTTTGGAACAGTTTCAGGAGAATAGGTATTAATTCTTCTTGAAATGTTTGCTAGAATTCCCCTGGGAAACCATTTGGCCATGGGCTTTTGTTTGTTGGGAGATTTTTGATGACTGCTTCCATTTCCTTAGTGGCTATAGGTCTGTTCAGGTTTTCTATTTCTTCCTGGTTCAATTTTGGTAGTTGATATTCTCTAGGAATGCACCCATTTCTTCCAGGTTATCTAATATGCTGGCATATTGTTAGTTGCTCATAATATGTTCTTATAATTGTTTGTATGTCCTTGGTGTTGGTTGTGATCTCTCCTCTTTCATTCATGATTTTGTTGATTTGGGTCATTTCTCTTTTCTTTTTGATAAGTCTGGCCAGGGGTTTATTAATCTTGTTAATTCTTTCAAAGAACCAGCTCCTAGTTTCGTTGCTCTGTTCTACTGTTCTTTTGGTTTCTATTTCATTGATTTCTGCTCTGATCTTTATGATTTCTCTTCTCCTGGTGGGTTTAAGCTTTATTTGCTGTTTTTTCTCTAGCTCCTTTAGGCGTAGGGTTAGGTTGTGTATTTGAGACATTTCTCGTTTCTTGAGAAAGGCTTGTATTGCTATATACTTTCCTCTCAGGACTGCCTTTGCTGTATCCCAAAGATTTTGAACAGTTGTGTTTTCATTTTCATTGGTTTCTATGAATTTTTTAAATTCTTCTTTAATTTCCTGGTTGACCCATTCATTCTTTAGTAGGATGCTCTTTAGCCTCCATGTGTTTGAGTTCTTTCCCCCTTCCTCTTCTGATTGAGTTCTAGTTTCAAAGCATTGTGGTCTGAAAACATGCAGGGAATGATCCCAATCTTTTGGTACCGGTTGAGACATGATTTGTGACCTAGGATGTGATCAATTCTGGAGAATGTTCCATGGGCACTAGAGAAGAATGTGTATTCCATTGCTTTGGGATGGAATGTTCTGAATATATCTGTGAAGTCCATTTGGTCCAGTGTGTCATTTAAAGTCTTTATTTCCTTGTTGATCTTTTGCTTAGATTATCTGTCCATTTCAGTCAGGGGGGTGTTAAAGTCCCGCACTATTATTGTATTGTTGTCAATGTGTTTCTTTGCTTTTGTTACTAATTGCCTTATATAATTGGCTACTCCCATGTTAGGAGCATAGATATTTACAATTGTTAGATCTTCTTGTTGGATAGAACCTTTAAGTAGGATATAGTGTCCTTCTTCATCTCTTATTACAGTATTTGTTTTAAAATCTAATTTGTCTGATATAAGGATTGCCACCCCAGCTTTCTTTTGGTGTCCATTTGCATGGTAAATGGTCTTCCATCCCATCACTTTCAATGTGGGGGTGTCTTTGGGTCTAAAATGAGTCTCTTGCAGACAGCATATTGATGGGTCTTGTTTTTTAATCCAATCTGATAGCCTCTGTCTTTTGATTGGGGCATTGAGCCCATTTACATTCAGGGTCACTATTGAAAGGTATGAATTTAGTGCCATTGTATTGCCTGTAAGGTGACTGTTACTGTATATTGCCTGTGTTCCTTTCTGATCTATGCTGCTTTTAGGCTCTCTCTTTGCTTAGAGGACCCTTTTCAATATTTCTTGGAGGGCTGGTTTCGTGTTTGCAAATTCCTTTAGTTTTTGTTTGTCCTGGAAGCTTTTTATCTCTCCTTCTGTTTTCAATGACAGCCTAGCTGGATATAGTATTCTTGGCTGCATATTTTTCTCGTTTAGTGCTCTGAAGATATCATGCCAGTCTTTTCTGGCCTGCCAGGTCTCTGTGGATAGTTTTGTTGTCAATCTAATGTTTCTACCATTGTAGGTTACAGATCTCTTCTCCCGAGCTGCCTTCAGGATTTTCTCTTTGTCTCTGAGACTTCGTAAGTTTTACTATTAGATGTCGGGGTGTTGATCTATTATTATTTATTTTGAGAGGGGTTCTCTGTGCCTCCTGGATTTTGATGCGTGTTTCCTTCCCCACATTAGGGAAGTTCTCTGCTATAATTTGCTCCAATATACCTTCTGCCCCTCTCTCTCTCTCTTCTTCTTCTGGGATCCCAATTATTCTAATGTTGTTTTGTCTTATCGTATCGCTTATCTCTCGAATTCTGCCCTTGTGATCCTGTAGTTGTTTATCTCTCTTTTTCTCAGCCTCTTTATTTTCCATCATTTGGTCTTCTATATCGCTGATTCTCTCTTCTGCCTCATTTATCCTAGCAGTTGGTGCCACCTTTTTTGATTGCACCTCATTAATAGCCTTTTTGATTTCGACTTGGTTAGATTTTAGTTTTTATTTCTCCAGAAAGGTTTCTCTAATAATTTCCACGGTTTTTTCAAGCCCGGCTAGTATCTTTAAAGTCATGTTTCTGAACTCTAGGTCCGACATCGTACTATTGTACGATCGACGTCTGTATTGAGTAGGTCCCTGACAGACGATACTACCTCTTGTTCGTTTGCTGAGTTGATTTTTTTCGTCTTGTCATTTTGTCCAGAGGAGAATAGATGAATGAGAGAACAAAATGCTAACAGGGTAACAACGTCCCTAGCAAATATACTCTGTACAAACCAGAAAAGTCCTGAAACTAGGGGAAAAGGAAGGGAAAGAAAAGAAAGAGGAAAAAAAAGAAAAAAAAAAGGAAAAGAAAAAGATAAAAAGAAAGAAAAACAGAAGAAAACAAAAAAAAATCGAATATGATCAAATGTGATCAGGCTAGTGCATAGATCAGTGCCACACACTAGATTTTGGGCGTATTTTGGTCTCTTAGAAGAAAGTGCCTCCTAAAATTTTAAAGGAAGAAAGACTTATATATGTACAAAATAAGGGTTGATACAATGAAGGGATGGACAATGACTGTAAATATGAAAATTATAAAAGATTTTATAAAAGGAATTGATAAGAAGTTGTTTGAAAAAAGAAGATTTTAAAAAAAAGAAAAAAAAAGGGAGAGAATGTGATCAGGCAGGAGACTAGAGCAAAGCCATACACTAGTGATTTAGGGTATATTTTGATCTGTTAGAAGAAACTGTATCTCAAAATTTTAAAGAGAGAACAACTTATATATATGCCAAAAATAAGCGTAACTACTATGAAGGGATAAAATATGACTCTAAAAATGAAAAATAAAAAATGTTTTTTTAAAAAAGGGATTGATAAAATGTTGGTTGAAAAAGGGAAAAAGAAAAATTAAAAAAAAAACCATTTAAAAAAATTAACTTTGAAAGATTAATGAATCATGGTAAAAAAGCCATGAATTCTATGTGCAGTATTCCCCTAGTCCTGGAGTTCTCCCGTTCTCGATGGGTAAACTTGGTCCTGGCTTGCTGGGTGTTCATGCTGATCTCCTGGGGGAGGGGCCTTTTGCTGTGGTTCCCAAATGTCTTTGCTGGAGGCGGAATTGCCCCGCCCTTGTTGTTCTGGGCTAAGCAATCTGCTCGGGTTTGCTCTCGGGAGCTTTTGTTCCCTGCAAGCTCTCGGTACAGCTTTGGAGGATCAGCGTGAAAATGGTGGCCTCCCAATCTCCGCCCGGAGGAGGTGAGAACTCGGGGCCCAGGTCCTCAGTGTGCCCCCAGAGAAAAGCAGTCACTCCCATCTCCCTGGTTTCTGGCCGCACTCCATGCTCATGGCCTGTGACCGCGCGTTTCTATCTCCGGCACCCGACTTGGTGTGGAGTCTCCAAACCAAGCAGAACCCTGCGGTGCGCTCCCGCGCCGCTCCTCCCGGGGGAGGAAGGGGAGTCTCCCCAGCTCTGCCGCTTGTTGGGTCCCTGCTGGAGGAGCAGTGGCCCCACTGGACCATGGATCACAGTTTATGGCAACCCCGAGCTGAGAGCCCACGCCTCAGCTCCGTCCCTGCAGCCAGCTTCCCGGCTCCGATACCTGGGAGCTCTGCTACACTCAGGAACCCCGGTCTTTCTGTGACCCCGAGTGTCCTGAGACCACACTGTCCCGCGAGGGTTCCACCTCCCGCTTAGCCACTGGAGTGATGTCCCTCAGCGGATCCGACAAAAGTTCCGATTTTGTGCTCCGCGGCTCTATCATTTGCCAGAAGCGGCCGATGGCGGCCCCCTCCTCTGCCGTCTATCCTCCTGAATATCATCTCGGATTCACTTCTCCACACATCCTACCTTCCAGTAAGTGGTTGCTTTTCTGTTCAGAGAGTTGTTGCTATTCTTTTCCTCGATCTCCTGTTGAGTTCGTAGGTGTTCAGAATGGTTTGATCCCTATTCAGCTGAATTCCTGAGACCAGACGAAATCGAGGTCTCCTACTCCTCCACCATCTTGCTCCACCCCTGGAGAAGGTATTTTTAAATGACATATCTAATAAAGGGTTAGTATCTAAAATATATAAAGAACTTATACAACTCAACACCAAAGAAAACCCAAGAAATCCAATCAAAAAATGGGCAGAAGACATGAACAAACATTTTTCCATAGGAGACATCCTGATGGCCAATGGATCCATGAAAAGATGCTCCATATCACTCATCATCAGGGAAATAAAGACATTGGAATGAGAAAGGTGAAATTTTTTTCAGCTTGTGTATAGAATGTGCTTCTACAGCTGAGTTTTTACCAAGAGAAAAGTAGGTCAGACTAATGTCAGGATTATCATAGTGAGGGTCCTTTGGATCAAAATCCATCTTCAATAAAAGATAAATTTGTAGAAGTCAATATAATGTGTACCCCCCCAAAATATTAAAAGGGAAATGGTACAAATGAGCATAATTTGAGAAAGAGGACACTTTTTTTTTTAAGGAGGCTCCACACCCAACATGCGCTTGAACTCATGACCCTGAGATCAAGAGTCACATGCTCTACCAACTGAGCACCCCAAGAAAGAGCACATTCTTAAAGATACAGAATGTTTATAAAATATTTGGTAACCTGTATAACTCTTTGGTAACAAATTTTTAAAAACTGGACAAAAGGACACATTTCTAAGAAAACATAACTTAAATGACAGGAAAAATGGAAACTCAAATAATCTAAAAACCACAGGAGCAACTAGAAAGGTGGTCAAAGATATACAGCACTGACAATAAATGACTGGAAAAATTTCTACCATATCTTCAATAAAGAGTTTATTATTTTAATTAATGAATATTTTTACAGCACAAAAGCATGAACCAAATCCAACCAATTCTATAAGCCTAGAACAATCACAAGATCAACATTAGTCAAGTATAGGAGACAAAATGAAAAGTCATCTATAATATTAATGTAAAAGTAATAAGCAAAAGAATAACAATCAAGTCATTAGTTTATTAAAATGTTAGCTTATAACAATGACAACTTTTTTTTTTTTTTTTTTAACAATGACAACTTTTTGAAAGCAGCCTAGGAATTTACTAATAGAGACTGGGTTGATTCATTATGCCTCATCTTTAAAACAGAGGTCATGAGGCACTTAAAAATTATTTTTTGAAATGTAAAATGATATTGGTGGAAAAAAGTTACATGACATACATAGTAACATTCTTGCTTTTTAAACTCTTCCTATGGTCTCAGACAATATTAAAACATAGTATTAATGATGCTTTTCTTAGACTGGTATGGTTATGTGTAGTACCTTTTACAATTCTGGCTCAGAAAATTTTTGTAATTTTTCTATAATTAATTATACAAACTACTTTGGATTTTATTGAGCTCCATTGCTAGCTGCTTTTCATTTAATACAGTAATTATTTCATTATATTTTTCACAATTTGCTTTATTTATGTCAATTTTTAACCCTTGCAAATAAGCTATGAATAATTATGCTAATACCAAAAATGAGTAAACAGAGTTGTACATAAGTAACGTCAGAAGGACAGTGTAGTTAGGAACCATAAGCCAGGCTCACTCCCAGGTCTAAATTATCCCAATGCCTGTGCCCTAGGTGCTGCACCATGTTCTTGTCACTGCCTAGACAAATGCTAGGCACATAATAAGTAACAAGTATAATACTTGTTCATTATTTAAGAAATAAAACATTGAGCTGAACACTTCATTGGAGAAAATGATATTTAATTCAGTAGCTATTTCTGTATGGAGACATACAGGATTAAAAACTGACAGTTGTTTTGTTTTTCTAGCACCTTTAAGTGAAGACTGGCCTTAAATGTATAGTATCAAGTACAATCTGGGAATACTGGTGTATCTCTGCTGCTTAGGAACAGCTCAACCAACATCTATGTTCAAGGAGAACCCACTCTTTCCCACTATTCTGTTGATCTTCACTCCTGCCATTATTTCTTAACAGAATTCCCATTTATGAGGTGGAGGCCCAGGCAGGCCACTGTTGATTGCCATCATGTCTTATCCTTCCAAAATCCCTAAGAGATGAGAATTACTGGTTTCACATTATGGGTAGGTTTAGAGAGGTGATGGTGTTAGAAGCAAAATTCAGTCATGTTTGCCCAAGAAACCAACTGTTTCCAAGACGTTGAGGACTGCTGGCCTCACAGCTATACATCTGAGTCAGAAAGGTTCTGAAGAATCTCTTGTGTAACCCAAACAGAATAAATTATATGTCATATGTCATATTTTTGTGATTAATAAAGTGAAGATTGATTCAATTTATTAATCACAAAAATATGCTTTTCTTAGACTGGTATGGTTATGTGTAGTACCTTTTACAATTCTGGCTCAGAAAATTTTTGTAATTTTTCTACAATTATTTATACAAACTACTTTGGATTTTATTGAGCTCCATTGCTAGCTGCTTTTCATTTAATATGGTAATTATTTCATTATATTTTTCACAATTTGCTTTATTTATATCAATTTTTAACCCTTTGCATTAATTTAGTAAATAGCAATTTACTAAATTAATTTAGCAATTTACTAAATTAAAAATAGCTTTGTTGTTACTATGCATTTTCTCAATTAATAGAATCTGTTTGTATCACATGAGAGTCAGTGAAACCATACACTAAAAACCGCTTCCTAATCCAGCTTGTTGGAAACTCCTGTTCTTCATCTTGTTCCTCATTCCTGCCAAAGAAAAATGGTCGGTCGAGGTGATTTAGGTAACTGTTTGTTTATGTAACAACTATGTATTGAGGGGATCATGTGCCAGGTCCTTGATCAAGACCCTGGGAACTCAGCAGTAAACAACAACAAATGAACACAGCAGCAAACAAACAAATAAGAGAGATATAGATACACATATCTATGTCTGTGTCTATATCTACATCTCTATCTACGTCTGTATCTCCATTTACATCTATATCCAGAGGAACCCTACGTGAGTGAGAGGAGACAGAGAGGAAAAGAATGAATTAAGTGACACATTAAAAAATATAGTAGATGAGAGGGTAAAGGAATGCGAAGTGTCTATGTGTGTGTTGCTATTTAGATAGGATTATTAAACAATTCCTCATTGTGCAAACATCATATAAGCAAAAACACAAAGGAAGGGAAAGAATCAGCTGCTGTAGATTTATAGGAGACAAACAGTCCAGACATAAAGAACAAGTGTACAGATTGCAAAAAAGACCTCTGAGGAGCAGCAAGGAGGGTAGCGTGGCTGAAAGCAAGGTGAACACAGGGAGAGGAGAAGGAGTCTAAGGTGAGAACACTATCAGGATTCACATAGGGCTTATGGGCTAATTATAGGATCACGATTTTTACTAGGAGATGGGCACCCGCTGATAGGAAGGTTACATGACATGACCTATTTTATCATTTGAATAACTATAAAAGGTGACTGGGTGCCTCCCAAATATTACCTCCATCAGCATGCTATAGTGTTGTGTTGGCGCTGTCTTTTTAGGCTTTTTAGGAAACTCATTACAATAGGATGACGGATAAAGTTGTATCTGACGAAGCTCATCATGGAGCTCAGCAGCGAGGAAGTGAGGACATATGAGCAGCAGTGGTGCTGATGCTAGAAAGAATTCTGTATTAGCCTGGTACAAAAATGGAATAGGAGTGCCATAGTGAATATACTGCATTTAATATGTATGTTCAGAGAAATCAGAAAGTTCTCACATACATTAACATAGCACGTAAGTGGTCGAATAGCTTGGACAGCCTGGATGTAGAAGTGAAGCAAGACAGAAGAATGGCCAGTATGCAGAGGAGTTCTACCCTAGTCTGAGGAGCCTACAAATCTTCCAAGTGAGAGAGGGCATCAGAAAAACCAAGAGGACTTCCTTGAGCTGTTTCCAGCCTTGATAATTTTTCTGTTTGTGGGTGATGCTCATCAAAGGGAAAGATGACATCTGAAAACATTTAACTAGCTAAGATGGTAACTTTGACAATGCGTTTGAACACGGTTTACATTTAGAACTTCAGATAATTGTCTTTATGGGGTTTCAGGTGTGGGTTAGCTCTTCATATAGCTCTCCATTCACCAAACTCTCACAAGGATCTTAAAAAAGCCACCAGCAAACTTCTGTTTGTCAAGAGGGCCAAGGCTAGTTCTTCTGCTAATGGTAGGTGTATATTACAGCTACAGTAAAAGCTGGCATCAGTGCATGAGCAGAAGAATTCATGCTCTTATTTGTCATAGTTTACCACCTAGCAAAACACGATGCATCTCTGGGTTGCACACTTTAGTCTTTTCCTAGCTCTGTTGCTATGCAGATAGAATTAAACTTGAATCCAACTTACAACATTCATGACCTTGAATGAAGAATTTAAATTATCTGTGCTTCATTCTCTTCATCTTTAAGCTAAGTGTAATAATTTTTATTTCCCTTGGTTGTTAGGATGGTGAAACAGCATGAATGTTATACTGGTCTCTAATGTATTATATGCTTGCATGGCCTTATTTGCAATGGTGAAAATAATATTAATAATAATAAATATTGTTTCTAACCATACAGTAATTTATCCATGTAGTTCTTAATATATCAAACTAAAATTCCATTGGACCTTCTAAACATATAGTAAACCTTTTTTTTCCTGTTTTTCATAACCAATGCCAGCCCCCACCCCCATTTGAAATCACCGTCATTACCATTTTACAAGCTAGACACATGGGCTGTTTTTTTAAAGACAAGGGTAACATTAAGATATACCACTTTGCATTAAAACATGCAAAGACTTAAAAGGATGGCATAATATTAACTTCATTTTTATAAGAGAAAAATCATGCTGAACAAAAATGCATTACTCTCTGAAGCCTCTTGGCTCCTTGCATATTGCCTGCTGAATGGTCTGTCAGAGATATTAATCATTCTGAGAACTGCATATCTCAGAGAGCTCTGCTGGAGTAGACTAGATTTCTTTTTTTTTCTTTTCTTTTTTTTTGAGTAAATGAGGGAGCAATTGTTGGCCTGTTTAAGCTGAAACATTTGCATTTTAATTGACATCCTGAGTTTTAGCTCTCACAAGGAAATGGCTCCTTAACTGGATTCTCTTGTTTTTAATTTACTTACTAGTCAAGAGGATACCCTGGAAGCATGGCATTGCAAGTGATTATTTGATTATTTCTGACTGCTATAAAGGAAATCTACATCATGAAAGCACATGGTACTGAAACATAGAGAAGAGATATACACAATCATCTTTTCAAAGAAAAACATTCTGATGGGTGGATTCTCAGGAACCAGACCTCCAAGCCACTGGATCAGCTCTCCTCCTCCTCTGAATCCACTTATGGGAGAAATAAAGAAAATTGTTGGAAAGAAGCCCACTTCAGAAACTTGTCTTGGAGCTGACCATTAGAAACCATCTGCAATGTCTATATGCTCAGCCCTAAACTTCCAAACTTTGAGAACTGAAAGGCATCTCAGATGATACCAAATCCAATGCTCTCATTTCAGGGATAGAGGAACTGAGCCCTTCAAGAGGTAGAACAATTTGCCCAGAATCTAGGGAGAATAATTGCAGAGTAGTGGCCCCATAAAGGTTCCCAATTTCTAATGTATAATTCCAATGTGTTTGCTGTGATCACTGTCATCTGAGAACAGAGCTTCTTCAAGATTCTGTTGTCAGCAAAGGGTAACTGAACTGCTAAGAGAAAGAAAGGGAACTAATGAAGCTGTTTCTCTTGGCTTCCTCACCTTATGCAGGCTTTTTTCTTGGTGCCGGTCATATTGCACTATGATCACCTCTTTCCTGTGCCTATCTCCTCCTCTAAATCAGTAATTTCTAATACTGTCTACTTAGCCTAATCATTTCTGAGACTAATTAGGTACCAAAGCTCTGCCTAGACCTAATGAGTAAGACTCTCCCCGGGAAAGGCCTTGTTGTCTTTAATTCTAAGTGATTCTGATGTATAGTGAAGTTGGAGATCTGTATAATTAGATATAGTTTCTGGAAAACAAGAATAATTCATTCATCTTATAATTCAATGCCCAACATGAAGTAGTTCTCAGTATTTTATAAATTAATGAATAAATGAATTGCTCTCAAGTCAGGCAATAGTAAGGAACCACAGGAAAGATTTAGACTTATGAAAAAAATTAAAGAAATCATAAAAAATGAAAAATGAAACAAAATTATTTAAAAAATTAAAAATAAATAAAATGAAAAAAAAATCAGCTATAAAGCTGTAGGGAATGTTAGTCCATACTCACAGTTTTGATAAAAAGAAAATAAGACCTAGGGAGATTAAGTAACTCTCCCATGGCCACAAAGGTAGGTAGGGAGGGAACTGTGAGCAGAAATTAGGTGTCCTGATTCCTAGCTCTGGAGAGAAGATTACAGCTGAAATGATATAGGGTAGGCCAGTGGTTGTCAAGCTTGATCTCAGGACCAGAGGCATCAGCATCATCTGGAACCTTGTAGAAATGTACATTTCTAGGACCCACTACAGTCCTACTGAATCACACATTGTGAGGAAGAGGCCTGGTGATCTGTTTTTAACAAGCCTCCTGGTGATTCTGAAGCACATCTTAAATTTGAGGACCATGGATATAGGCAAACAAATTTATCCTCACCAATCCAAGAAAGTTGTTCTTTACATAATATCCATGTTAATCTACTATTAATCTACAACATTTCCCAATTTTATTTTAGGAACAACCCAAGGCAATGTATCATACCTTTGAGAGGAGATGAGTAGAAATTAACTTAGAACCAAATATCCTAATGTGTTGCCTCATTTGAATTTTTTTCTTCCTTTTAGAACATTGTAGAACCTCTGTTTATGTATTTCTGTGACATTAACATAAACTCCACAGTTGTTTTTTTTTGGTCTCATTGTTTCACACATAAGACCATCAAGCTCAAACCCCTATAGATAGGTAGCTATTGCTCAGGCTCTGAGGGGTTTCTGGTATGATCTCAAACAATGTGCCCCACCTTCCTTCTCAATGCTCAAATTCTAGCATGGGCTATGAAGTACAAAATAATCAAGTTTGAATTCTATCCATAATATTAGCTGTGTGACATATAAAATTATTTAACTTTTAATATCAACAGATGCAAAAGAAAAATAATTGCTACTAAAAACAAACAAAACAAAAAACTAAAACAAAACAGAACAAACACCATAGGTGCCCAATGAAGTCACTTGTACTAGGTCCATATCACCAAATTAGAGCTTAATACCTAATGTAATTACAGTTTTAACCTTCCCCAGGAAGTCTTAACCAGCCAGTCAGAAATTTTCTGCTAAGCACCAGTGAGGTCATCTGCCACATAGGCCCCTCTCATCCCCCAGAGGAAGATGAGATAATTGCTCTTTCTCCTGAGTTGCTGTCATGTATCCCCCAGCCATCAATCATATCCATCAGCGATATCCTTCTATATTCACATTCTAACACAATGTAATTGTTATCATTGCATTTAATAAAGATTAAATTCCACCTTGTTGAATATTTATTGACCCATATTATTTTAAATTTCTAGTGATGCCTAGAACAAAGATCTCCCTCAGTCTTGTATGAAAACTAATAATAGCACTTAATTGGTTAATTAATTTAACACCAGTTAAATATGTAGGTGAAAATTTTAGAACCTAACATACAATAAAATAGAAAAAAAATATGGAATGGGGGGCACCTGGGTGGCTCAGTCAGTTGAGCATCTGACTCTTAGTTTGGCTCAGGTCATGATCTCAGGGTCATGATCGTGGGCTAGAGCCCCATGTTGGGCTCTGCACTCAGCACGGAGTCTGCTTGTCCCACTCTCTCTGCTCCTCCACTAGTGTTTTTTCTCTCTCTACCTCTCAAATAAATAAATATCTTAAAAAAAATGGAAAAAAATTTCTAAAATACTACTGTATAGATATGTTTTTTATAGTCTAGGAATTATACATGGCTTTTTAAAAACTTTTCAGGACAATCTAAAAATAATTATATGGAGTTTATCCCAGGAATGCAAGATTCAGTCAACATTCAAAAATCAGCCACTGCAATTCACCATGTCAACAAGCTAAAGAAAAAGTATGTGATCATCTCAAAATGTGAAGACTAAGCCTTTTGCATAATTTAAACTTTAATGGTGACAACCTTTCAAAAATTAGCATGAGAAAGGAACTTCCTCCACCTGATTAAAGGAAAAAAAAGCTATAAACTAGCTACAACTAAACTCATATATAAGATAAAAGACTGAATGATCTCCCCTAATGATGGGTAACAAGGCAAGGGTATTTTCTTCCACCAAACTATGCATCATTGTCCTAAAGGATCTAGCCAGGATAATCAGGCAAGTTAAAGAATTAAAAGTTACACACTTTGGAAAAGAAGAAGTAAAATTGTTTTCATTTTCAAACAACGAGATATTTGACCTGGAAAATTTCAAAGAATCTACCAAAATTACAGGAACTATTAAGTGATTTTAGCAGGGTCACAGGATACTAGATCAATATACACAATATACACAAATCAATTTTATTTCTAAATCCTAGAAATTAAAAAACCGGAAGTTGTAATTTGAAAAGATCCACTTACTACTTCACCAAAATAATGAAATACTTAGGTGTACATCTTAGAATACCCGTGCAAAAACTATACAGCAAAACTATAAAACACTAATTTAAAAAAGTTTTAAAATATATACATAACTGGTGAGATGTATTATGTTCATGTTTTAGGAGACTCAATGTTGTCAAGATAAATTTTTTTCCCAAAATTGAATATGCAACTTCAATAAAAAAACTGCAGCAAGATTTTTTGTAGAATTCAACAAGCCAATTTTAATCCTTATATGAAGAAACAAACAAACAAACAAAATTAGAATAGCTGAAGCTTAGAAAAAGAAATATGGAAAATCTATATTAACCAAAGTCCCATACCATCTTACTGTACAGCTTTATGTGTAGCTTTATAATAAAATTGCATATATATCCATGTACCAGGATTGAGTCTAGAAACAGACCAAAATGTATGTGATCAAGTGATTGTCAACACAGTTGAAGGAAAAAGGATATTTTCTTTAACACATAGTATTCTAGACAAAAAGAAAAAAGAGAAGAAAAACAAAATAAAACAAAACCTTATTCCTACTTCACACCATACATAAAAATTAATTCAAAATTAATTATAGAACTACATGTAAACTTAAAATTATAATATATCAAGAATTAAAAATGGAAAATTTGCTGTTGCCTAAATAAAGACATCTTAGGTAGAAGATCAAAAGCATGACCCATAGTTTAAAAAAACAGAACAAAAACAACAAAAATAACTTCTTCAAAATTAAGAACCACTAATATTTCAAGAGTAGTTCTTAAGAAAATAAAAAAAAAAGCCGTGAACTGGAGAAAATATTTTTATTTTTTTAGATTTTTTATTTTTATTTTTAAGTAATCTCTACACCCAACATGGGGCTCAAACTAACAACCTTGTGCTTAAGAGTCACATGTTCTACCGACTGAGTCAACCAGGCACCAGTGTAAATCACTTATCTAATAAAGGATTTGTATGAAGGATATATAATCAAGTCTCAAAACTGAGTAATAGGGAAAAAAATTGTGAAGGAAGATGTTTGTTCCCTTTTCTTAGAGAGCTGTTTCACTGTGTTTCATTTTGAGTAGTTTCAATGGCTATATGTTTAAGTTCACTAAGCTTTTCTTCTATATTGCCTAATCTGATGTCAATTCCATCCAGTGTCTTCATCTTAGAGAATTTTTTCAACTCCAATAGTTTGATTTTAGTCTTTTTTTAAAAATAATTTTCATGTATCTATTGTTTTCTGTCTTTCTACTTCTTGAACATATGGGATACAAATATAAAGAAGACTAACTTAATGCATTAGCCTACCAACTCCCTAATTTCTCTTTATATTGTTTGATTTTTCTCTTCATTATGGGTCTTATTTTCTTGCTTCACTGCATGCTAGTCTTTGGGAATTTCACTTAGTTGGACTTTCAATATTTTTCCTTTAAATATATTTATGCATTGTTATAGGATGTAGTTTACTTACTTGGAAACAGAATAATTCTTTCAAAGCTTCTTTTTCAAGACTTCTTTTAATTTCTGTTATGCAGGATACAACGTTTAGTCGAGGGCTAGTTTTACCCTACTGAATAATAATTCCAAGCAATCTACTCCATACCCCAGGAATTATGAGGTCTTCCCCTCTACTCATTGGAAACAGACAAGTCCTTGCCCTCTATGAGCTTTAAGAATTTATTCCTTATGAAAAAAATTAACTAAAAATGGGTCAAAGATGTAAATATAAGAGCTAAAACCATAAAACTGTTAGAAGAAAACATAGGGTAAATTTCATGACCTTGGATTTGGCATGGGTTTTTAGATAAGACACAAAAATCATGATAACAAAAAGAAAATTAGATAAATTGTACTTCACCAAAATTAAAACCTATTGTACATCAAAGGACATTATCAAGAAAGTGAAAAGATAACTACAGAATGGGATAAAATATTTGCAAATTGTATATCTTATAAGGGTCTAGTAACCAAAATATATAAAGAATCCTCACAACTCAAAAACAAAAAGCCCAATTAGAAATAGATAAAAAAATGAATAAACTTTTCTCTAAAAGGGTATACAAATATATTGCTAACAAGTACATGAAAAGATGCTCAACATTATTAATCATTAGGGCAATGCAAATCAAAATCATAAGAGTCACTACTTCACATGCACATCCACTAAATAATTAAAAATAGGTTCTTAAACAAATACATGCATACACACGATTGTAGCACTATTCACTAAATAGCCAGAAGGTGGACACAGCCCAAATGTCCATCTACAGATAAATGTATAAACAAATAGTAGTATATAAATAACATGGAATATTATTCAACCATAAATAGAAATGAAGTACTAATACATACTGAACATTTATCAACCTTGAAAATATCATTGTAAGTGAAAGAAGTCAGACACAAAAGGTCACATATTGTATATTTATATTAAATATCCAGAATAGGAAAATCCATAGTAACAGGAAACACACTGTTGGTTGCCAGGGAAGAATAGGAAGCAACTGGTTTCCTTTTGGGGTGATGAAAGTATTTTAGAAGTAGGTGGACGTGGTGATTGCACAGTACTGTGAATGTACTAAATGGTACTGATTGTGCACACTAAAATGGTTAATTTTATGTTATGTGACTTTCTTCTCAATAATAATAATATTTTGGAGTGGTTCTCTCTCCCAACTTAGCTAATTTATGTATATGCATGCACTAATCAGTACTCAGTTGAAGACTAGAGGGTGATCCTCTGCAGATATTTCTTCCCTTGTGCTATTGTAAACTGTACCTGCCTTGAGCCCCCTGGACTCTGAACTTTGTCTCTTTAAATCAGAAATACTTCTGACCTCCACCTGATTTCCTAGTACCTTTGCTTCAGCTTGCAATCTCACTAAACGTAAACTGGACCCATTTTGGGCTCACCTCATTTTTCTCCTCTGTCCCAAATATCATTGTTCTGCATTGCCTAGTGTTTATTGTCTGAAACCATTATTTTATGTATGTTGTCTAGTTTTTAGTTATTTGGGCATAGTAAATCCAGTGTCTGTTATTTATTGTGGCCAGAAACGGAAGTCAACACTTACCTTTTACTAAAGTGTTTCTCATCCTGGCTTTTACATATTTATTCTCAAGCATTAGTTTTATAAACACATGTGCATACATAAATATGCACACATGCACATACACAGGTATTTCTCTCTTTAGAAAATGTAAGTGTACTACTTAAATGTGAGACACACTGATCTAAATCTTCTCAAAGTTACAGAAGCATACATCCATATGCTCACTGTGACACCTCAAAATGTGTTTTATTCACTGTGGCAAGAGGAATTTTCAGCACCATAAGGCTCTTATCTCAGTGAGCACCATTGTGGACCTCTTAGTGCTCAAAGGATGCTCTCTAGTTAGAGTCTACTGCCAAAAGTGGAAGAAAATAAAAAGTACACCGGTCCATGCAATCCATTTATGACTCTTAACCTCTAATCCTAATGGGCAGATGATGTCCACAGGTTATTCAGTATTCTAAAGGGATCAGACCACCAAGAGAGATATATTCTAACAATCTATCTTGACTAGGAACAGCCACTGACAGTAAAGAAAAACACACATAAAGGAAAGGATATCAATTTAAAAAAAATATTCACCAGGACAACGTAAATATGATTAACTGATTCTGCCCAATGGGTAGATTCAGCAGAGAGCTATCTTTCCTCAATTAAAGGGCCTCATGAACCATATTCTAACTTTTTAAGTGATTGGTTTTAAATAATTAATTTTAAAGGATTGCTTCCAACAAGAAGAATGGCATGTCACTTCTAAAAGTATATTTTGTGGTTGTGTTATTCTTATTCTCAAAATTGTTTGGTAATCTGAATATGTTTTTTATATTCCTAGAGCAACTTGTAGGAAAAATAATTTTCAAACAACCAGTTTCAGAACACAATTACAACAGTAACCTTTTATTAATTTGTCCCATGCAGGCATCCCCTTCTGTGTCAACCCCTCACTGTGGCAACAGAGCAAGGAGATCACAGCTGCATATGAGTCTACTGACACTTTCTAAACACCCTGCATTCTTTCATGACTCTGTGGCTTTGCAATTGCTGTGCCCCTACTTAGCAGACAATCCATACTTCCTCTATTCTATGTAAACTTACTCATCTTTCAAAACCTAGTTGGAGTGTCATCCTTTCAATGGAATTCTCTCCTGCTTCCATAGTAAAGTAAGTAGCACAACTTTCTCTAAACCACTCCACCAGAGAGATACTTTCACTGCTTTACATATTTGACTTGGGTTGCTTCCCCCACTGCCTTCTGAGCTTTTGGAAAGCCTGAGCCTTATTTATGTTAGGACATCTTTGGATCGTCTGTCCTCAGTACCATAATAAACCTATGAAAAACAACTGATGGGAGAAAGGAAAGGAAGCAAGAAACAAAGTGGATAAAGGGAAAAAAAAAAGGAAAACAATTATCAGATAGTACAAAGATAAGATAATATCCCGATTCTGACATTTGCACAATTGGACAACCCAGATTACCAAAACTTGGCCACAATATCCAGATTAAGATAATCTTGATAAACTCATGCATTTCAGAGAGTTCAGAACTTTAAATAACAGGAAAAATTCTTAGATGAGACAATGTGATAATGATTTCAAATCAATGCTATCTATGGAATAAATATAAATAGAATTATATACTATGGAAGCAGTATTGCCTAATGGGTTGGGGAAACTAATAAGATTTTATAATCTCTCCACCAGTATTCTCACATTGGCTTATTGATATTAAATAAAAATACATAGTTCTCTCACTGGGGGTTCCAAGGAGAAATGGAAAGATGATAGAAGTCACTGCAACCAGTTTATATGTGGAGGTGGTGATGCATATTGTCTTAAAGAAAGATTATGAACAAATTTCCAGCTTAATGCCAAGGACAGAAAACAAGACCTTATTTCCAGCCCTGAACCACTCATTTTTAACTTGATGAACCAGGAGGAAATAATCCCCCTCCATGGGACTCACTGGCAACATAGAGAGCTAAGAACCATCCAGCTAGAATATTCATACACAAGCAAATATTATCATAATTGAAGCAAAATACAAAAATATTGAGATAATGTCAGTAAAGTAAAAATTGAGCTGTGGGGGATGTATTAATAAAAAAAAACCCTGAAGGGCTAGATGGCATACAGAAACACAGCCCAGAGGTCACAGTTGACTGTACTCTAACAGTTACAGTTATTTCAGAGTAAACCAAAAAGTCTATGCACACGAAACAGAGACTACCAGATTACACAGGAAATATGGAGAAAAGCTGTCATTTACTTAAAGATGACCATTCACTGGGGCACCTGAGTGGTGCAGTCAGTTAGGCATCTGACTCTTGGTTTTGGCTCAGGTCATGATCTTAGGATCCTGAGATCAAACCCCGAGGTGGGGCTCCATGCTCCAGGCTTCCCATGCGGGAAGTCTGCTTAAGAGTCTCTTTCCCTCTCCCTCTGCCCCTCCCCACTGTGCATGCTCTCTCTGTCTCTCTCTATAATAAATAAATAAATCTTTTAAAAAAATGACCATGCATCAACTTATGGCTATCTTCGTCTTACTAAGTTGAGCTATATCTCAAGTTAGGGTCAAATCAATTTTTTCCACAGCCTTGCCCTCAAATATTTAAACAAACACTTCCTGCACTTTAAGAAATACTTGCCTTCATGTTTGAAAACTTGCCATTTCCCAAAGGAACCCCAATTCACATCTGAATGTTGCAAGAAACTCATAATTGCCTTAACTAATGCTCTCATTTTTTTTTTCCTCAAAATGCTGGATATCCAGGGGCAACACTGACCCCTCTGATTACAGTATTAGATGAACTAGTTTTATTTAAAAGGAAGGGATATCTAATGTCTTTCTCACTAAACATCAAATCGTTTCCTGTTATACATACAAAATAATCTATTTATGATTAGCTGCCACCATACAACATGGTAATGGGGATGATATAATTTATCATCTTGAGTCCACCATGCCACAGTTGTAGGTTTTTCAAACAGCAGTGTTTTTCTTGGCCTAAAAGCAAAAGAAAATCTACAGATTTAGGTCTCAAAAGTTATGTTAACAATTAGATTTAAAGCAGTTGGCACTGAAGCACAAACTCATTTGTGCATCTATTTCTCAAAAGGTAACTATATTTACTCAACCAGAATTGAGCATTTGTTGGTAAAAACTTAAGTACAATTGAATCTCTTCTCCTCCCCCACCCACTCCTTTTTCTCAAGTATTTTCCTTTCTGAACAAAATGCATTTTATTAAATTCTAATCTTCTCTGAATTCTTACACAAAATAAGAAGGCTCATTTCAGGAACCTGCCAAAGAATGTTTTTTAACCTTTTATTCTGTGACAGAATAATAGCATACTATAAGTGAGAGCACCTAAGGAAAGAAATCATAGCAATTACCTGAATCATTCTTTTTTGGAAAATTAGCAAACCTATAAAATGGTAATCTCTGAACACTCATATGACTCAAGGAAAGCATTAAATAGTTTTTTCATAGCCCACCATTGTAAAAGTTCTAATACAATTTAATTCATTATTCCAAACTAAGAACCAGAAAGCAAGCTTTCATTAAAAGAGAGAGCTCAATTTTCACCAAGTTCTATAAAGTATGTAACTAGGTTCTGTAAAAATTAGAAATTACTATGACCATTCAAAGATTAATGACTCAAATCTATAAAATACAATGCTATCTCTATATAAATCAGTTATTAGAAAACGAGGATCACTAGAGTCCAGTTACAAGAAGGGTTATGCCACCCATGAATACCTTTTTTATGATTACTAATGATCTACTATATGGATCTGACACAGCATTTTATTTATTTTATACAGTTGCTTTCTAGCCAGTCTCTTCCATCTGTAAATGAAATCAGTTATAATTTCTGTAGTGGGATGTTCTAACTGTATTCTGAGAAATTCAGATATTTCTGAGCTTCTTTTAAGATTGTTGATCTACTCTGATAGTAATTTCTTGAAATGATACTGGAAAGTCAATTGAGCAAAGGGTTTTTTTATACCTAATGATGGCTTGTTCATCAGAGGGGAAATGAAATTGTGAGCACACCATCATTTTTGTCAATAGTACTAATTACCTAACCTAATCATCAGAAAATTAATATCTACTGGGGGGACATGGTTTTTTCCATTAAACTTTGTCTCTCATTCAATCAAGTATGACTTCTTTGAGGTTTCTCTGACAGAGTGTGACACACAAGGAAAAGACTCAATCTCTCCTGATTTTTGTAAAAATTTGAAATTCTAACCAGGGGCATCAATCAGTTCATAAATATATTACATGAAAGAAAATCTCATAAACAGTTATAAAATATTTTCAGATTTTGTCATATCTGGCAAAGAAAGCAGTGACAACTATAAGGGGGGAAATGCCTGAAACTTCATTGGTAGAACATGGAAGAGAACCATGGAAGGACACTTGATCCTAAGGCTAACAAATCACTAACTCATCCTTCATGTTGAGATCTATGTAAATGGTGTCCCTGATGCTCATGTGAAGTTCTCATTGAGGATTCCCTAAGTTCCTGAAGCAAGAGAGGATTTGTACAGAACACTGTAATTCCTATGAAAGGTTATAACAAGTAAAAGAGAAAGGTTCCAGTGATAGTTTAAATAGCAGGTGCTTTCCACATTTTTATTGTAAGCGTCAAAAACCTTTCCTCATGGAGTTTATTTTGTATTTTCAACTGCCTGAGTGTAGCTCAACAGATGTAGGGTAAAGCAGAGCTCTTGGGCTGTATCGACAATACATTCAGATTTCCAATACAGCAAAAGGAGACTGAGGCCAAGGTTGAGACAAAATACCTGAGTTTCATTTCTGACTGTCATAAATTCCTCATTGCCCCAGGTCAATTCCTGTATCTGTGCATCCATTTTCTTTCATCTTTACAACATACAGAACTACCTTATAGTATCACCATAAAATAGTTATGAGATAATAAGTGAAAATCACTATAAGCATTGTAGGATGTCATAAAATCAATGTTATTTTCCATTTAAAGGGTCCACTTGGCCACTGGTTTGGATATTATAAATACACTGGTTTATGATTAATGTCAGTATCATTGTCATATGACTTGTATACAAGGTTATGGCATTAGATTTCAAGTAAAGGGAAGTTAGAAGTTATTTTTATTTCCACAGTATTCTATATATTCTTTCTGATTGTACGCTTCATCTGTAGCTGCTAATTCAAGAAAAGTTCTCCCTATTCTCTGAATGTAATATTTAATTAGTATTCATAAGAATACACTCAAGATTTTATTGTTACAAACTAGGATTGTTGGCTTATTAATTTTCTTCCTCTATATAATCTGATTAAAATTGAACCATGGAAGTTCAATTTATCTGAAATCTGAAGCATGTAAAGTAAAAAACAAACCAACAAACAACTTGGGTCACTAGTTCCTGAGACTGAAATCCTAATTTCCAGTCCACAATAGCCCTGCTGTGTGATCAAAGGAAATGCTTACTTCTTCACTTTTTATTTTTTCCATCTTTCAAATCAGTACTACCATGTTTATCATGCTACTTAAAGAAAAATGCTCTGGCTTGCAACCATGAAAATGGGACATGTAAGAAATTAATCCTACCACTAAGAAAAACTATACAAGATGGATAAAATACACAAAAAACTGTTTGAAGACGTAGGCAAGCACAAGGAGAAGGGCAGGCAGGAGAAGAGAAACACAACAAGGTAAGCACCATTCACTTCAGTTGTTGCCTCAGAAAACTTGCCAATCACATTTTAGGGAAATGAAAGCCATGGTAGCCTAAAGACTTGAACAGTCAAACTGGGAAAGGGACACAGAATCTGGAGTTTGGGGTTCCTAGGGTGACAAAAACTTAAGGGACAAAAGACCAGAGGCAAGAAACCAAAAAGAATGAGCCTGGAATTTATAGGTCATTCCCTCTTTGGGCACTGTCCAATTCTTATACTTCGTGTGTGTAAGCTGAGACTCCTAAAAAGCAAGTGGAGGGCGGTATCTGAGGAGCTAGAGAGCTGAGAAAATAGTTTGGCAGCCTTGCTACAAATAAATTAGAATTCAAGACTGGCCACAGACATAGAAAGAGAGAAAGAACTAAAGAAATAGTGGGAGGGAGGAAGAGTAGTTTTAGGTGAGACACTAACAGAGCTACATTGTATGACTGGGAAATCACACCCTAGGATGAAAGCAACCTAAAATACAGCAGCCTGTTAAAACTGGAAACAAACGATCCACTGGAATAAGGTCATTTACCTGTACTCTATTCACCTGCCAGAGTAGAATTAAACCCTCTCCAGAAAGAGCATCATCCAAGGCATAGAATATCCCATTTTTTAGTGAAAAATTAATAGGCATTCCAAGAAATAGAATCAAATGACCAAAAAATCAAATGTAAAAATAAATAACAGAAAAATACCTAAGAGTGACCCAGATACTGGAACTATCTGGAAAGAATTGTAAATTAGCTATACTTAATATGTTCAGAAAATACAGAAAATGCAGATTTTCAGCAGGAAACTGAAAACATATTCTGGAAATTTTACAGATGAAAATGCATTAACAGAATTTAAGAATTCAAGAGATACGTTTAATAGAATAACAATATAAAAGGATATTCATAGAACTCTGTATTAGGGAAATTAAAATGAAGAATAAAATGTGATATCACTATGGTGATATTCAAATTGAAAACATTAATTTAAAAAACACCAATAATATGTTAATAAAAATGAGTGTTGGCACTGCTGGTTGGCATGTAAATTAGTATTTCAACAAATACTCTGGAGAACTTTGGTAGTAACTGTTACGCTAAATACACACAATTTTACCCCATATATAGAAACTATATTTCCCAAAATGTAAGTGCATAAGTGTTGATAGCAGTGTTATTCATAATAAAATAACAATAATATAACTGTTTATCAATGTTGAAATTGATAAATTGTGGTATATTTATTAATGGAATATAACATAGCAATAAAAATTCTGAAAAAAATAAATGCTGGTACACATGACAGATAAATCTGATAGAAATAACTGAGATAAGGAAGATGAAAAAAAGTATTACATACTGTATAATTTTTTATGTGAAGTTTAGAAACAGACATAATTTATGTTAAAAATGTCACAGAAGTTACAACTATGGGGTGGGAATTAAATGTGAGAAGACACAAGGGAAGTTTCTGATGTCCTAATATTGTCCTTTATCTGGGTGATACTTACAGATGTTTATACGTTTGAAAAAAATTCACATACTGGATTTATACATTTAATTTTATATTATATTTCACTTCTAAAATCTACAAATCTACATGGGGCACCTGAGTAGCTCAGTCGGTTAAAGGTCCGACTCTTCGTTTCAGCTCAGGTCATGATCTCAAGGTCATAGGATTAAGCCCTGCCTCCAGCTCTGCACTGGGCATGGAGCCTACCTAAGATTCTTTCTCTCCCTCTTCCTCCTCTTCCTCTGTCCCTTCCCGCTTTTGTGTGCTCTCTAAAAAAAAAAAAAAAAAAAAAAACTACAAAAATTACAATAACTAAATTCAGTCATATGGAAGTATTTGAAAAAGTAAAAAAAAAAAATAAGCATGGTATTATTTTTGTCAACTTGCTATTGTGATGCCCAGTTTCACATTCAGTTTCCAAAATAAATGAATAAATATTCTTGATACAGAAAAGCAGGATTTCTCTGAGGAAGGACTGATCTCTGAACTTTCAAGTGTCAGGTGCCCTCAAGTAGTATACTGTCAATATTGGATTTACTAAAACTAATTTTAAATTTTAAAATGTCATCTCAATTTACCTTCTCTCAAGTCAAAATTATGTGCAGAAAAAGACATTTTGTTTGCCTAAGGAGCAGGTCACTGGAACCTTGCAAAGTGCCTTTGAAAGGTGAAAAATCCTTTTATCTCTAGGGAATCCAATATTTATTTGAGCGAGCAGAGTAGTCTGGGGCATAACAATGAAATGTTTTGTTCAAACTGTGTTAAAGTAGAGAAATGACATACACACATGGGAATCTGGTTACACTTTTAATTTAAGGATGCAGCTTTCACACTATTTCTTCATTTATTATAGATCTTTTTTCTCTTACATCAAGTCAGTAACTAATCAATGCCCTAATGAATAACACAGCCTCTTTGTGCAATATTAAGCTACATGAATCCATGCTTCTTAACAAACTTTGTTGCTGTTTTTCTGTCTTTGATGTAGAAAACCATTTTTAATGTACCAAGATTAAAACTGCAAGCAAAATGAATTATTTCACTCCGAATAATTTTATGACTGAAAGGCATTGCGAAAGTCATCTTGTTCCATCCCCTTGTTTTGTATATTAGAAAAGTTATATGAGATAGGTGAGCTGCACTGAAGTTCACAGAGCTTTTTCATGCTAACTTTGGAACCCAATTTTCTGACCACTCTCCATTGTTTTCTTTTCCCAGTGGGCTAATGTGGAACTGGCATAAGAACAACCTCAAAACAGAACTCAAATCCATTCCATCTCAACTCATTCTGCCAGAGCTATGCTATCACATTGACGCCCCACATTAAATTTTGCATTAAGAACTACAACACCACAAATAGTTCCTTTGCTAAAAGTCCAAATGCCACTGATTTAAGTCCGAGCTGAAGGATAATACCAAAGAGAGTTTGTATATAGCTCTGGACAGTGAGAAGTAGCTTGATGGAGTGGTGACATTTACAATGGGAAAATCTATGAAGGTCCCAATTAGATTTTTTACATGCAGAGTCAAATCATAGGACAGTTTTGTATTAGGTGCAAGATCTTAGCTTTGACAAGTGATAGCGAAAGGGAACATTTCCTGGATTGTCTCCAGCAGTTCGGCTGAGCTCTGAGTTAGTGGCTGCAGGGAGTTTGGTACCCATATGGCAGGCCAAAGAGTCCAAACAGTAAACTGGCTGGCTGAATGCTATTTCAGCAGAAATGAAAAGCACTGACATAGCTGATGCCTGGGTTGTTCTGCTATTTATCCTGCTCATCTTTCTACCTGCATCACCATAGATGTTACGTAAAAAGTCAATATAGAATGACTGGTAGTGAATACTGCCTACTTCAGAGGGCACAGCTGGGGTTCACAGGCTTAAAACTCATAATTCCCTATATTCGTTCTCTTTTTCTCTCAATCCCCATCCTGCTCAGGCTGTAAGCTTATTAGCTCACTGATTTGAAAATCTGTGTTAATGAGACACATCATCAGTTTAGTTTATTGTTGCCTTGCCACACCCCCCCGCTCCAACTCACCACTCTACTCCCTAGCCACAGATTTGATTTTACCTGTGGAATTTCTCTTGTACATGTGTGACCCTAATTATAGGGCTGAACAGGTCTTTGGGTATGAACAAATCAATACTAAACCATTTTATTTCATTCCTATCTTCCTGCTTTCTCCCTTTATCCTTTCATGCATTGAAAAAAAAAAAAAAAAAAACCTCTTGAACGGCTATGCTATTGTATGTGTGACTGTGCTAAATTCCAGACATATAAAGAAGGAAGATTTAGGCCCCGCTGTCCTGGAACTCCGAGTCCCCTTGGGAACACCTCGGGAAGACAGAGCGATGAACACAAAGGCAGTAGACACGGGTGAACTTTCTATGCTCAAAGAAACAGCAAATAGTAAAGCATGGTTGCAGGACAGAATCTGCGGGAGAAGATGAAAGAGAAGGCTCTGACCTCAGAAGCTGTTCCTAAATGAGAATTCTGAGCCCAACATGATGACATCATTTGCCAAAGCCTACCCAAGCCGTTTCTCAAACACACCTTCTTTTTTTTTTTTTTTAAGATTTTATTTATTTATTTGAGAGAGAGAGAGAGAAACATCATGAGAGGGGAGAAGGTCAGAGGGAGAAGCAGGCTCCCCGCTGAGCCGGGAGCCCGATGCGGGACTCGATCCCAGGACTCCGGGATCATGACCTGAGCCAAAGGCAGTCGCTTAACCAAGTGAGCCACCCAGGCACCTTCTGACTCCAAAGTCCACCCTCTTTAGAAATAGCACACTAGCTCTGTGCACCTCCTTTCAGCATTGCCCTGACTTGGCTTCCACTCTCGTTTCTCCCCATCTTCTTTAGAGCCATGCAGTTTTGTTGAGATTTCCATTATAACAACTTCATACTCCCAGGCTTGTCTCTCCCTGTTATGACCTCATGATTCTAAATTTTCTAAATTGAAAACCTAAAATGAAAAAAACCCATCATTTGGTCCTTTATATTTTACATTCATCCCTGGTTTTCATTTTCTTAGTCAACCCCTCTTCAAATTAAAGCTCACTGGTACATCTTACCCATACAGTTGATAAATCCAGAGGCCCTTCAATTGAAGAGGGGAGGGACAGCTTCCCTTTCTCATCTCCCACCCTCATATTCTTTACTGGATTATTCCTGTAGAGTCCCCTGAGTTGATAATCACTAGCTACAATATGAGGCTTATATACTTGTGATCATTTTACAGATTAAGGGACTAAAGCCTAATTTGCCCAAGATTACAAAAGAGAGAGTGGTAGGGAAGAAACTTGAACTTGAGACCTCAGGTTTTATGTTCTTGTCACTAACCCACAAAATTTAAGGTTTATCTGTATCTTTTCAGACCTTGCTCCCAACCAGCTCTCATGTTGCTAAACATCATAATAAACACATCTGGAGGGCTCAGGGAACTCTCTCTATTGGAGGGCACCCCACTCCTCACATAATCCTCTTGAGTGAAGTCCCTTCCAAGATGGGATCCTTTCATAGGGTTGAAGCCTGAACCATGGGAAAGAAACAAGATGTCAGCCCATTTCTTGGTAGAAAAACAGATCGATTCCACTTTGGCCCATTTCTCCCATTCTGCAATCAGAGCTATTTCAGAAATGAGCTGTATTCAAGTTTCTGCATTCATATATTGAAGACCAAATTTAATGCACTAGGAATGAACCAGTTCAACTCCATCCTTCCTGGAAACACACTACACACTGACTGCATTCTCCAAAGAATTTTTTATTGCTGGAACCTATCCAAGAGCAGAATAAAATAAGGGTTCCAAAACTTGCTTAAAAATTCCTTGGCCTCTCCTTCATTGATGGTCTAGCCTCTGTAAATATTTTTAAGTAAAAAAGTTCAATTTAATATTCTGTTCCTTTTTTGACATCACAAGTTATTACTATTTTTAATCACTGTTAATCTACACACTGATTGATTCACCCCTTACATAATTGATAATTATTTTTCCAGATTGCTAGTTAAAACGAAAAGTACACCCTAATGAAAAAAATAAAGTAAAACTATTGTATTTATTTTCTCTACATATTCTATTTATGTTTAAACTATATTGCAATGATTTCTATATGAAATTGAAAATTTTTAATACAGTAAAAATCTAAATCTACACATATTTCCTACTCTCACAAAGATAAATTCAGAAGCTCAGTAATGATTCTGAAAATAAACCAGTTAAATTTATATATATATAATATATATATATTATATATATATCTCCTGTGATTTTTTTCACATAGAGCCACCTTGAGACATCACTCAGAGTAAGTTCCCAATGAGAAGGAGGTTTGTATCTCTCTTGAGACAAAACCATGAGGTAATATGACAACATAATTTTACCCAACTATGGCTAGTTAATATAACCCATTCAATTGAAAAAGTGACAAAAAACTCTGTTCAGGGCTTTTAATTGATGGTTTTTTATGTATTTTATAACTTAGTGCTAGACAGGTGAGTTTTGCAAGCAAGACATGGGGCAAGTGAATGTGTCCTTAGGAAAAGCCTACAAATGGACAACTTTCCTGTTACTCTTTTTTCAGCCTTCTTAATGACAGAGTATAAGACAATCCATCAAGTTGCAAAAGTTATCTGATTTAGTCACATTCAGCTGGGGGGACATTCAATTGAAAAAGGGCCAATTTAGAGGCTCTGTAAAGACCAAACAAGCTCACATCCCCCAGGGGTGAACACATGAAGAAAAGCAATGAAGTGACAAACAATAAAAGAGGAACAAAGGAATGGCTCAGCCTCCACAGCACTGAGGATGGAAAGGTATTTCTTCAGTACCCATGGAACAAACACACAGAAATTACTGTAATGATCTGATTCTGCCTATGAGTGCTATTGGGCCGTTTTCTATGATGCCTTCTCCACTCTCCTAATCCTCATATCTCTAACATCCATTTCATAAAATTGGCACTGTTTCCTATTAAGCTGGCATGGAAAGTTATACTTTGAGGTCCTTCCTCATCTCTAAATATATAATAATAATTGATAAATGGCAAATTAAAAAGATATGACCATGCTATAAAATTAAATAAAATAAATGTCTCTAACAATCAGAAAACAAAACACAAAACAGAGCTAAAGCCATGAGCACTCCACGCTCCAGGCCCAGAAGCAGGCAGAAGCAGCTGAGAATTTGACTCATGTCAAATTCCTCACCCACAAGAGGTGAGGAAATAGAGTCAGGGTCAGGATCACTGTGTTAAAAGCAGGGTCTGATAAAGGACTGTTGTTTGTAAAAGTAAGAAAGTTGAAAAACATTTCTGCCAACCCCTGCCTGGCAATATGGCTCACATACATCTGCTTTCTTCAGAAGTAACAGGATAGAGACACCCCTGCCAGCTCAGTCATTGAATCAGAAGCAATACCTGCAGTCACCGTGGAATAGGAACTGAGCCACACACAAGATGCTCAGTTCTCAACTGGGAGCCCTGGGAAGCTGTACGAAATCAACTGCAAAACCACAAGAGAGTAAGGATCTGATGGAGAGGGAAAGCCTGTCCCTAAATAGTGGCACAACAAAGCTCTGATCATATAAAGTACCATGGTTCTATGGAACCACAGAAGTTGTCAATAAAACTAACCTAGTAGACGAATTCCTTCCCAGTAAAATGAAAATGACCTAACAGTCAGACAAAATCTTCAACATGATTATATTCAGGGTCCTCTCCTGATTAGTGAATAATATTCATAAAAAATAACTTATGAAATTAAAATGTATGGAAATTAAGACTGAAGATACATGTATATTATATAGCTCAACACTGTCTATGATATAGGTATAAGATGGAGAAATTGAAGTAAATTTACAAAAATATGAAAATATTAAAGTTTTTAGCATAAGGCTTTCTACATGTATTTTGCATAACAATGACTCATATCACTAAAAATCTTTGAAATTTTTATAGCAATTTCACATCATTTTTAAATTTATGGGTACTAAGTATTTGGTAGGTCAGATATTATATCCATTTCATTAAAGACATATTGAGACAGAGAATTTTAGTCAACAGTCACATAGCTACTGACAGATATTACTCAAAAATTAGCTCTCCTGATACAAAAGCCCATTAATGTAGCTCCAAAGGCAATTCACTTAATTTTTTTGCAATCCCAATTTCCTCACTTGTAATTTATGAGGATGTTGGATAAATGAATTACCATAAATAAAGCACCAAATGGGTCTTTAGTAAATGTTACCCTACTTTCTTTTGTTCCTTCTAGCAACTCTTTGCTTTCTTTAGTGTTGGCTAAACTTTGTTTCTGAATAGATTAAAAAGGTTGTGCAGCTGGAACCAAGTTTAAAAGTTTAATTATATATTTCTTTATGCATACTTGTCATTACCAAATGTAGATTTCCACTACTTCCAATAACTGTAGGTAAGGAATGTATTGGTATTCACTTTAGTGTTTAAGAAATAGAAGGCTCAGGGTTACGTGACTCACCAAGCTGCTATAACTAAGAGAAAACTGAACTACAATTTTAAATTTGGTTGTCTAATTCTAAATCCAGAATTTTCCTATAAATGTGGGCTTTTAATTATCTACCTACATAACTATTTTTATTTATTAATTATTGCTCTTGAGCAAAATTATTGCTGGAAGCTCAGTAAAATAAATGACTGTGAATCTGCTATTTTTTTGCGAAGGTATGGTGGTGCATTGTAAAGGCAAGATCTGGGCCCCAACGTTTCTGACTGAGTAGGGCTGAGGTGGAGCCCAGGGATTTGTATTCTTACAAGCTCCCAGATGAGGCTGATGCTGCTGGTCTGGGGATCAGACTTAGAGAATCACCGTTCTAATTTCTTGCTACTCATTGTGTGGTCTGCTGAACAGCAACATTGGCCTCCCTTGGAAACTTGTTAGAACTGCAAAATCCCAGACCCCACCCCATAGCCCCTGAATCATAATTTGTATTTTATTAAGATTTGTATGCACATAAATGAGAAGTTCTGGTTTGATACACATTAGCATAACCTGGGAAGACATAAAAACATACATGCTTGGGTCTCTCCTCCAAAAATTTTAATTTAATTGATCTAGGGTATAGGTAGCTGTGAGGGTTTTTAAAAATGTTTCCCAGGTTACTCAAAAGTACAGACAGGGTTGTGAGTCACCGGCCTAGAATGCATCATTTCCCATACTTGCCTTAGGTCAAGAAACATCTGACAACTCGATAAAAGAGCAAATTCTCAGGCACCTCCTCTAAAAATGTTCAATAGACCAAGGAAGGGCCAAACATACATACTTTTAACAAGAATTTTAAGCAATTCTTATTGTCAGGTAAGTTTGAGAAACTCTACTTCAAAATTCCGCATATACCCCTAAAATAAATGAACTAAATTTTGGTCACATTTTTACTTATAGTACCATTTTAAAAGTGAGCCCCTCAGCCAACATTTCAAATTTAATAGAATAATTTTGAGGCTTATGTTTTATTTTTTAAAAATGTTGAGTTCCTCAGCGATAGGCATTATTTTAATAGAACATTTAAGTTTGAAAGTTCAGGAATAGGGATTCTAGCCCTGTGTCTTTAATTACATGCATTAATGTTAATTATTTAATTAATATCCTTAGATGTCATTTTCTGTACTCCTATATAGAAAAGTGCACACTGGATGACTGTGGCTCTAAAAAGGGTTATCATTTAGGTAAAGTTGATGAGATGGGTAGCGGCCAACAGAAGGTTAACTGCCAACCTAGGAACACTTCATTTTAACATTTGGTTTTAAATGACCCACCTCTTACGATTATTGATATAGTCAACAATCAACTCCCCAAAAGACCCCCACTAAAATCTCTTATTCAGAGCTGAGCAGTAGAGAATCACCCTCTTAACCAATTCTGAATAGTGTCTCAAAGTGGGAAAACTGGGATCCAGTCTTTGTTGGTGATTTTTGACGTAAGTTTTGCAAAAAGAAGAACTGGTTGAGATGAGGCAGGGAAAGTGTGTGATCCAATAATTTTGGATTAATGGACACAATAAAGTGAAACAAGTGTCTTGAAAATGAGCCTTGATGAGGAAACTGTTGCGTTAAATGTTTAGGTGGTTTACAGGAACAATATGCTCTATTCTATAAAGGTTTAGCCCAGAAACAGAAAGTATGTTGGTTTCAATTTTAGGCACTTAATTAAAATACTTTATAGAGTTTGTTTGTTTTGTTGTAATAATCGTTCATGTATTTCCAACCAGTTAAGTCCTGGAGTCCAAAAGCCGGAAAACCAGGAGCTCTGAAGTCCAAAGGCAGAAGAAAATGAAAGCCCCAGCTCAAAAAGAGAGAGAAAATTCACCCTTCCTTTGCCTTTTGGTTCCATTTTTGCACACAGTAGATTGGATGATGCTCATCCACACTGGTGAGGGTAGGTTGCTTTATTCAGCCAACTAAACCAAATGCTAAACTCTTCCAGAAACATCTTCACAGACATACCCAGAAATGTCTTACCAGCTGTCTGAGCATCAGGTAGGCCAGTCAAATTGACACATGGAATTAACCACTGTACCCCTTATCATATCCTTTGCCTATTCTATTTCTGGCTTTCTTGTTGAGTCTTAATTGTTCTCTATGTATTTATCAGTTTGCTTTTAGTATTTTGTCTTCTGGAATTCCTTTTCCATACATACATTTTTTTTGAAGATCTTATTTTTAAGTAAACTCTATACCCAGTGTGGAGCTTGCACTCATGACCCTGAGATCAAGAGTTGCACATTTCACTGACTGAGCCAGTCAGGTGTCCCGCCATATGTACATTTTAAATTTTACATAATAAAAATTATCTTATAAATTCTGGATTCTTTTTTATTTAGGAAAACCTTTTCCTCTCCAAGATTATAAAAGAAATTCCTCTCTATTGTCCTCTAGCTCTATTTTTTGCAAGAAGAGTATAGTGTAAAAAGTGTTGTACAGATCTAGCATTTTATTTTTACCTGGTTTATCAGTTATTTATTAACTGTATATTGACTAATTCATAGCTTTCTCATTGTTTTTAAATGATGGCTTTATCATACACTTAATATATTTATGAAATCTTCAATCCATTTACCTACCTGCTGATTTCTGTGACATCAAAAGTTTTTATTATTGTGTTTTTGTAATGTTTTCATATCTAAAGAAATATCACTACTAATTAAAATTATGTTTTATCATGACTTATCATCATAATTATTTTTGTCACTATTTATACCAACTGTTCCTGTTTTCACGTATGAGGTTTAGCATCAAGTTAAGGGTCAAAGAAACAAAATAATTAGCCAATATTTTCTCAATCCCATTAACCTTATAGATGCATTTTGAAGGACTAGAAATATTTACAACATTTATCCTTATTGACTAAGAACAAGGTATTTAGGTGTCTCATTTTATCTCCCTTTGTAAATACAGTAAATTAAAAGTGGCCACAAATTCTTTGTTGCTCTTCCCATTAAGAAGAGATGGAATCTATTTTTCCAGGTTGGCCTTGAATCCAGGCTGGCCTTGTAACTTGAGTTTGTCAGGGAAGAAAAAACTTTTTCCTCCAACTCTCCTAGATTTGGTACCTGAAACCTGCAAATTAAACTGACAAAAACCAGATTAACAGGTGAAACATGTTTATTCATAAGCACAGAGGAGCCAACAAAAGAAGTAGCTAGCTTGTTAAATGGTTAAAGGTAAAGGTTTACATACCTAAATTAGTAGGGAAAAAGAAAAAATGTTTTCTGTGGGAACTACAAATAGGTCCCTTAAGGAAAGACAGATGGTTTTTAGAACAAATGGGAGGTAAGAGGGCACCTGGGTGGCTCAGTTGGTTAAGCAACTGCCTTCGGCTCAGGTCATGATCCTGAAGTCCCGGGATCGAGTCCCGCATTGGGCTCCCTGCTCAGCAGGGAGTCTGCTTTGCCCTCTGACTCTCCCCCCTCTCATGCTCTCTCTCTTCCATTCTCTCTCTCAAATAAATAAATAAAATCTTTAAAAAAAAAAAATAGAACAAATGGGAGGTAAGAAAGGTTGTGATAGGGGTGCCTGGGTGGCTCAGTCATTAAGTGTCTGCCTTTGTCATGATCCCAGGATCCTGGGATGGAGCCCCGCATCGGGCTCCCTGCTCTGCAGGAAGCCTGCTTCTCCCTCTCCCACTCCCCTTGCTTGTGTTCCCTCTCTGGCTGTATCTCTCTGTCAAATAAATAAATAAAATATTTTTAAAAAAAGAAAGGTTGATAGGGGTGCCTGGGTGGCTCAGGTCATGATCCCAAGATCCTGGGATCAAGCCTGGTGTTGGGCTCCCTGCTAGGCAGGAAGCCTGCTTCTCCCTCTCCCACTCCCCCTGCTTGTGGTTCCTGCTCTCGCTGTCTCTCTCTCTGTCAAATAAATAAATAAAATCTTTTTTTAAAAAAAAAAGAAAGCTTGCAATAATGTTTGTCTATATAGGTATGAGCGGTCTTTTTCAGGCCTGTAAAACTCCCAGAGAGGGGATTTTTAGTAGGTTTACTTTTGTCTTTCTCCTGGGAGTAGATAGTGCCCTAAAAACGGAATTTATGGTAGCCCTCACTTCTCAGAAGTTTCTGCTTTTAGTCAGATCAGAGAAGCTCTGAGAAGGTTTCTTTCTGCATCTGTTAAATCTCAAATGTCTTCAGCTTAAAATAATCTTTCTACCAACTCTCAATTTCCAAGTGGATCCCTACAAACTCTAAGTTTAAGCCTAAACTAATCTTGTGGCTTATCCTCTCACATGGAAGGCTGTTGCCAAGCTGTCCTCCTAGAGAAGAGGACACATGCAGACACAGGTAAGGCCAACACCACCACATGGAGCAGAGAGGATTCATTCCAGCTCAGCACAGTCCAAACTTTAAACCAGCAGAAACATGAGTGAATATATTATTATGTTTTAAGCCATTAAATTTTGAGGTGATTAATTACACAGTACTGAACAACTGATGGGTATTTAAAGTTTTCCCCTTTAGGTCTGGATCTTTCTTAAGTTTATTTTTTATAATTTCCATCTGTTTACTTAATTATAAATGGAATCTCTAATTTCCAAAAGGTTGTTTATAAATATGAACACTGGGTATATTAATTTTGTACCTACACTGATGAATTTATTTAGAGTTTCTGATAGAGTTTAAGTTTAAATACTTTGACTAACCAGCTATATGATCTCATCATCTTTAAATAAGGGAATTTCACATCTTCCTTAACAAAGATATTTTATGCATATTTTATGCACATTTTTGTGCATTTATGTTGACTAGTACTTCTGGAATAATTGTTAACTAATAGTGTTGGTAGTGATACACATAATTTATGCTTTCTGAATGTAATGTTTTTTTTCAGTGTTCCATTTTAAACATTACACTGAAAGCATACATCCATTACTATTTTCTTGAAAGCTAAGTGATTTTAATGAAAAATACATTTTAAATTTCATCATATGTCTTCTGGCCATCAATCTAGCTTTTGTATATGTTTTTATTTTATGCTATGTTGCATATGTTTATATCAATATACATTTCATACTATGCTATATACATATATTTCTTAACATTATTTTTTATTCTGGAAACAAACTCTAGTTTTCTATGGTATTTCCTAATTTAGCTTTTTGCTGGAGTCTATTTTATTAGAGACTTATAAATCAATATTTTTAAATGAGTTTTCTTTCTTTGCACTGATTTCTCTGGTTCTGATATCAAGGCTATGTTTGACTTTTAAAAATAGTTTTGAACTTTTCCTTTGCAATCAGTGCTCTGGACAAGTTTAAATAGCATCAGCATGATCAATTTCTTAGAGTATCGATAAAATTCACCTGTAATAACCTCTGGTTCTTGGCCTTTTGCAGGATATTAGAGATGCAGTGGTCAGGAGGAGGCTATTTTCTTTTGGAGCATGTTTAGTTTCCCTCATGAAATTGGTCTGTTTATGTTTCCTGTTACTTCAGCTGTCGATTTTAGAAATTCTCATTTTCCCAGAATCTCATTTATTATATTCAGCTTTCAAATTGATTTGAAGAAGTGATAAATTGTTTAATTCATTTAATGTCCTCTGTATCTTTGGTTCTTTTCCATTTTCTCTCTGATCTTTTGTGTCTATGCTTTCTTGCTTACCTTTTCCTGACTCGGTTAGATTTTAATGTTTTTGAAATAAATCATGTTTGGATTTATATATTATCACTATATTTGTTTGAAATGTGTTCTTTTTTTTTTCTTTATTAATTCCATCCTTCCGCTTTCCGTCCACTTCTGCTATTATTAACTTTTCAAAATCTTTGACTTCAGTGGTTTGCCTTTTCCTTCTTAGTCGCTCTCTCTCTCTCTCTCTCTCCTTGTCTATCTCTCTCTCTGTCTCTCCGATCTCCTCATTTTGTTCTGGTCTGATGGTTCTGAAATTTTCGCTGCCTTTCTGTATAATAGTTTCATGCCTGCCCCCCACCCTTGAAAAAAATCACAAACTTATAGAATAACATCCTTAAAAAAGACAGAAAGACAAATAAACAAAAAAACAGATTCCTAAATACAAAGAACAGAGATGGTTACCAGAAAGAAGGTGGGTGGGGGATGGGTGAAATAGATGAAGGGGATTAAGAGTACCCTTACCTTGATGAGCATGGAGAAGTGTCTAGAACTGATAAATCATTATATTGTACACCTGAAACTAACAGAACACCGTATGATAATAATACTTCAATAAATAAATAAAGACATCTTTCACACACTAAGCTGCCACAATTTTCACAACCGTATTATTTTAAACTTTAAAAAATACACATTGTATATATTGGTATATAATAAATTTTGTTTGCCAGTATCAAGGCAATCACACACAGCATTTCAGATAAAGTGTTTGAAGAATGATTCATATTTAATTTATTAAAGCAAAACCAGCCTATTCAAAACATTAAGAAAGGTCTAATGCTAGCCTTTTTTTTTTTTTTTGCACAGAACACGCTCTTGCCTTGGTACAAAAATCTGAAATTTAACACAAAAGATAACAATCCTAACTAATGGAATACTAGACAGAGAAAAAGAAATAATTATCCTTTCCATTGTACATATTTTCCTGTTGTCGAACTAATTTGTTTCGGCTTTATCTCACTTTTGCCTAGAGAGCTGTTCACAGTGAACCCAGGCAATACACATGGGTTATTTCTTTCTCAAAGATCCCCAGAACTAAAATTACCAATTCTTTCAAAATGATGACAACAATAGTGAAACTAAAGATAATAACTGAAGTCTCCTTGCTCGGATTTGAAGAAGCAGTTCTCATCCTGAAGCTAAACTGAGAGGGAGAAGCAGCAGCTGGTCAGTTTCTGTTACCTTTGCTTGTTATTTGTGTGGGAGCATAACAGAAAATTTTTCCTTCGTTTGGTCTAACATTGGGAATCACGTCATCAATGGAAAGAATTTTATGTCCATACAGATGAAAAATCATCTTTAGATGAAGATTCTGATCACTGGAGAGGCCAGTTATGTCTCTTATTCATTCAATTTTCTGGGGCATTTTTAGGCTTCATGCGATTTTCTATATTAAACTTTTTCCTTAGTTTGCAATATTTTTAAACCTTTCTCTGTTCACACATTTTATCATCATACTGTAGGAGATGTAGTTGGGCATGCGTTTCTCTCCAGTGAGTCTCAGGCAAACTTTCAACTTCCATTCCCAATGGTTCCTACTCTGTGTACTTTTCCCCCAAAGAAAATGCACAAGAAAGAATAAGCAGATTCATAAGTTATACTCACACTTATTTTAACATGTCACTTAGATGTTATGAAGCATCTCACAGCTGTGGCCCACACTCCCCACCCACATATACGTTCTTTCATCCTGTAGAATTTACCCAGTTCAATAGCTTGATATGTCTTGATGTCATTACAAGAGTAATAATATAATTTAACATTCAAAATGGATACTTTTGTGAATGAAAAAAAGTTCTATTGGCAAATATGCTGGGATTAGCACTGAAGTCACCAAAGTGGTGACTTCCTGGCCATGCTGTTCCTTCCTTTTATAATCTTCTGGGACATTTTAGGTTTCCAGCATTTCCAACTTTGGTCTCTCTGCCTCCCATGCACGCTGCAAGACCCTTCATAAAATCAGATAAAACACGTAAGAAAACTTTTTATATAAAAAATTAAAGGTGACTCTTAGTGAAACATATGTCATCTTGTAAGTTAAAAAGTTAACATCATTTGTTAAAAAATTGGCAACGTTATGTGAGGTGATCATATGGACATAAGTACTTGGATGATTCAAAATGCTCTATTGAAATTACTTTGGCTAATAGGAAATGAGTTTACATAGCTGGCTGACAGATTTAAGATAAATAAGATGTCTCAATTCTATTCAAATGGGATTCAAACTTGGTTAAATTGAAAAAGGATACTCCAAATGTGCATTTTTACAACTGCCTTCTCATGCCAAATATATTGTAAAAAGAAATGCCACATGCAACTGAAATAAACAGCACGTTTAGGATGAGCTGCCTATATTTCATGATTATGTGAAAGCTTGCTTGCTTGTTTGTCTTGAGGAATGAGAAGCAAGAAATGACAGGAGAATGAGCTTTAGATTGTAAATAAAAGTAAGCGTGCTGAGTTTGTAAGATAAGAATGGTTACTGCATTCAGGGGCATGCGAGCGGCTCATTTTTTTATGTCCATACAGATGCCTTCTGTATGGACATCTGTATCTGCCTTTGGCTCAGGTCATGATCTCAGGGTCCTGGGATGGAGCCCTGCATTGGGCTCTCTGCTCAGTGGGGAGTCTGCTCTGCTTCTCCCTCTGCCCGTCTCCCCACCCCCACACTCCCCCACCTATCCGCGCCCCCCCCCCGCCACTCGTACTTTCTCTCTCTCAAAACAAAAAGAATACTTACTGCATTTTGATACTTTAAATAGCATAGCATCACCTGTGTATAGGGCCTCATGTTCTACCTGGTGGCCACTGCAGCATCGGAAAGGAATGCTAGGACTGAGAGAAGACAGAGCCATTCTCTAGTACACTGGCTGGTGTAGCCTGGAGCTTCCATATAGGTGTCAACCTGTGACCTTGATTGTTCTTTACTGCTCCCTGCTGTCATCAAGAATGTTGATATCATCCAAAGAGGCTAAGAGGGATCATCATTGGATTCAGCTTTGCTAGGTTTCCAGGAAATTGTTTTTTTACTTAAACTAGCCTACAGTCAAATTATGCTTTTTTATAACCAAGATTATTGAGTTGTTTTTAATGTTTGTTTGTTTTTTTTAACTGTTTGGTATAATGAATTTGGGATTTTCCTGACATGAGACTGTTAAGTGTTGACCCCCTTTGAGATACTCCTTTTATAATGCCATCCCATAATGCTTTTGGGAAAGCATACTCCAAACTGGAGATGTGAGTGAGTAGTAATGTGTACTCCCATGGCTCATTGATTACACTGGATATCTAAAAAGGAGTAGATACCTGTATTCATGAACTTGTGCTGGACTGGAAGGGCCAGAGAGAGAGAGAGAGAGAGACAGGGCATACCCTTCTTTATGCGTGGCTCTCAGGTCCAAGAGACTTTAACTTATAAACAAATGAGAAGAAGGCTAGATACTGTTCCTCCTTGGCACACGATTAAAATAGAGTTGGTTCCCAAGCTTTTTAAATTCCTGACTTGGTTCAAGATTCATTTATTTATTCAACAAACATTTATTTAGTACTTACTGTAGAAAAAACAGTAACAAAACAGTGTGTCTACTCACTAAATTTACAATCTATTGATGAAAGTATACAATAAGTACCTAAAAAACTGAAGGAGGCAACATTTGAGCAGAGATCTAACTGAAGAGAAGCCAAGCACAGAAGTTGTATGTAAGCAGGCAGAGGAAGCACTGCATATAAAGGACCCAGTAAGAGACTATATTTAGCATTTCAAGAAGTAGCAAGTGCCTGGGTGCCTGGGTGGCTCAGTGGTTAAGCGTCTGCCTTCGGCTCAGGTCATGATCCCAGGGTCCTGGGCTTGAGTCCCGCATCGGGCTCCCTGCTCAGTGGGAAGCCGGCTTCTCCTTCTCCCTTTGCCTCTCCCCCTGCTCATGCTCTCTCTCTCTCTCTCTCTCTCTCTCTCTGTATCTCTGTGTCTCAAGTGAATAAAAAAAAAAAAAAGAAATAGCAAGTGCTTAGGACGCTTAAACAGAGTGGACAGAAATGTTAGCGAATTGGCCCAGGACCAGTCCCCACATATGAAACAAATCATACTATGAAAAAGCTTGGTGGTGCAACAGATAAATGAGATCAGAAAACAACTCTCCAACTGAATAACAGAGGTATGCATTGTTTTCCAACCCAATTTCCATAGGCCACGCTAAAGACTTTGACTCAAATAAACTGGTAGAATGTGCCATGGGATTAATTGTATCACCCCAAAATTGGTATATTGAAGCTCTAACACCCAATTTGGAGAAAGAGCTTTTAGGTTGTATTAGGTTAAGTGGAATCATAAGGGTGGACTCCTAATCTGAAAGGACTAGTGACCTCTTAAGAAGGTCTCCCTCTCTCTCTGTCTCTCTCTGCCTCTCTCTGTCTGCCTGTCTCTGTCTCTGACATGTGAGGAAGGACACAGTGAGAAGGCCCATCAGTGAGTCAGGAAGAAAGCTCTCACCAGAAACCAGATTGAATGGCATCTTGATCTTGGACTTCCAGCCTCCAGAACTGTGAGAAATAAACGTTTGCTGTTTAAGCCACCAGGCTATGGTATTCTGTTATGGCAGCCTAAGCTGACTAATACAGAATGCATCCCGAGAAATTTAAATACGACCTCCTCTTTCCAAATGCTGTGAGTTTCTAGACAAGAAATAGCCAAGTCTTCTAAAATTACGTCAAAATAGAGATGACCTTACCATACCTCACCTGACCTCCAGGTTTCCAATACTACTTTGTTTTCATTATGATCGGGATGACTTTTTACTCAGAGTTCTTTCCCTCCACAGGGTGTCCCACTTTTAAAGAGAAGAGATACAGTACACTGAGTTTAATTTTAATGTTCTCTTTAAAATGCTAACAATTATGACTCCATTATTGCAGTGGTTTCCTTGTTATAGTTTTCTCCCTTGAGTTGCTGTAAATTGTAAGTGGTATAGACTCACTAAGCTTGCATGATTATCTACCCAGTCCACTGCCAGTGCTATGTGTCTCTTCAGGACCTGTCCCTTGGACTATTTCCCAGATGTAAGCACATGGTTGTCTATGCTAAAGTCACCTGTGCATCATTTGCTTTTATCCTCTTTGACAACACACTGCCCTCATTGTGAGTATAGAATCTTGTTTCCCAGTTTTCAAAACTGCTATTGTAAGACTGTGCTTGGAAATGTTCCCAGGGATTAGCATGATGTTCTAGCTAGGATGTTTGGAGATACAGCTACCAAGGTTATACCTGCAAAATTTCTATAAGGTCTTATAAATGTCTTGATTTCAATACTACTCATTCGATGTTAGCATTTAAAATCAGCTGAATCAAAATAGAGGGTGTGGTGCACTTGGGTAGCTCAGTAGGTTGGGTGCCTGCCTTCAGCTGGGGTCATGATCCCTGCTCAGCCGGGAGCCTGCTTCTCCTTCTTCCTGACCTCCCCGTTCAAGCTCTCTCTTGCTAGCTCTCTCTTTCTCAAATAAATAAATAAAATCTTAAAAAAAAAATAGAGGGCGTGTAGACAGGTGACTGAAATTACTTTTTAAGCAAAATTATATATGGTTCCCTTAATTACCTGTCAATGGAAATTTACCATTCCCTTTAATTTTCTGAATATAGGCACAACTTTTACTATACTGAAAAAAAAATCACTCACTTTCTTATAACTACTCCCAATTACTCTGTTATTCTCTTCTTGCATTCATTTCTAATTTCTGGATCAACTGGTGGTCATCTGCAGCCTATACGTTGCAACCTATATCTACCTGAACCTCTAACAATCTGATTCCTATCTAAGCCACTCCAATGAACTATACCCAAAGTCACATTTGATGTGACAGACACATTAACTGTTTTTTCTCTTTCCCTTTCTTTTCCTTTTTCTTCTTTTTTTTTTTAAGATTTTATTTATTTGACAGAGAGAGACACAGCGACAGAGGGAACACAAGCAAGGAGAGTGGGAGAGGGAGAAGCAGGTTTCCTGCTGAGCCGGCAGCCTGATGTGGGGCTTGATCCTAGGACCCTGGGATCATGACCCGAGCTGAAAGCAGACGCTTAACGACTGAGCCACCCAGGCGCCCCTTCCTTTTTCCTTTTCTTTTATTTTTAAGTCACCCAACTCTCTATACAGTCTGAATAAATGACGACAAATTTTTAACAGAACCCTCACTAACATCTTTGAATCCTTCCAACAATTAGCCAATGCTAAACACAGCCCATGTTGCCATTCTTTGCTCCGAGATACTATGCGGATTCAGGCATTTTCTCTGTCAGTGGCTGCCTCTCCTCAGTTTCTCCACCTCCTACCAGGCAGGCTTGCAATGATTCCAGCTTCTACTATATGCTATGTGGGCTCTGATAAATCACCTTCTCCCCCTGTCTCTCGGCCTCAGAGCAGGTGTTTCCTGATGTTGCTAGTCTGTTACTAGCGTGAACTCACTGTCCATTCGGCTCCTTAATTCCGCCGTCACAGGTACAACCAACTCCTGCAGTAAGCTGCATCTGCTGTAAACTCTGAAAGTGGCTCTTCTTTCCTGATTAGACCCTGACTGACAAAAAATCCTTCTCCTTTATTATTTCAGTGAATAATCTCCTTTCCCTGTAGCCTTCCTTCTGGATCTTCTCCTATATTTACTGATCCTGGCATGTCCTCTTCCCGCTCTTGCACTTTCAAGTAATTTCATTGCCCTAATTCAACAAACTGTTAGGGTTATCCCATTTTGTAGAAGGTGAAAAAGAAAAGAACATAAGAAACAAACAAAACAAAACTTCTCCCAACCTGTTAAGATCTATACCAGAATTATACCTGTCTCTGTCTCTCTGCCTCTCCTCTTCATGTCTCCCTCCACTTCTGCCTGCCTTTCTTCCACGTCAATCAACATGTGAGTGTTGGAGCCAATAAATGCATCCTAGGCCTTCAGAATCCAGAGTCTATAGTCATTATTTGATTTTCTGCAGTATCCAAGCTCTTCTTCATTTTACTTAGCAATCATATTTGTGACCTTTATTCATTTCTAGAAATCCCATTCTATTGCTTCTTCATGACTACACAATCAATTTTGTACGTGCTTTGCTGTATGTATGAGTATACAAATCAGAAATAGCCAAATTATTTTCTTGGTTCTATAGAGAAACTATTTTAGATAAACAAATGTTCTGATTTTTCAGGGTAAGGACTTTCTCCTGACTTAAGCTGGCTTTCCACAAACCCAAAGAGTTCTTAAGTCAAGCTCGTTTATTGCTGTCCTAACTATGCTAACAGTTGTGGAGATATTTTTTCACTGCTTGCCCTGATGAAAATTTACCACATGAAAAGCTGGTGATTGGTACTCTGACCGAAAGCCTTACTACCAGAGGTACCGTATCCAGCAGCTCCCTTATTGCACGCATTTCCGTCTTCTGTTCGCCTGTCCTTTGGCTGGTTTCCACCCTCCAAGTTAGAAGTGTTGGTATGGCTTCATCTTCCTTCTCTAATATCTTACCGCATGTGAAATTATTAATTAAAAGTCACCCCATCATTTTTCTTTTATTCCGATTTCATTACTCTTCTGTATCAATGGAAGTCCTTAAGTTCTGGCATGAAGGCGACAACATTCTTTGGGCAGAGTAACAACACAAATTTCTCTTCTATGTGAAGCTATAAACACCAGAGCCCACATCATCATGATATATGGAAATCTTGAAATTAGAGCCATTTTAAAACCATACTAGGCTTTCAATAGGTGGAAAATTTAATAAATGTATCTCAGGAATAATATTCTACCATACACAAAATATAAAAAAGTTTCTCCTGTCGGGGGGGGCGGGGGGCTGGGTGGCTCAGTCATTAAGCGTCTGCCTTTGGCTCAGGTCATGATCCCAGAATCCTGGGAGCAAGCCCCACATCGGGCTCCCTGGTCCATGGGAAGCCTGCTTCTCCCCCTCCCACTCCCCCTCTATGTGTTCCCTCTCTCACTGTGTGTCTCTCTCTGTCAAAGAAATAAATAAAATCTTTAAAAAAAAAAGTTTCTCCTGGCACAGAAAAGCTTGATATTACAAACTTCTTTACATTGCACTCACTCACACTGAATGTGAGATTTGTCCTGTTTCCCTCAGTTTATTAGAATGATACCCAGATGAAGTCCCAATAAAAAAGAAGAAGATAGCAGGAGGGGAAGAATGAGGGGGGGGATCGGAGGGGGAGACGAACCATGAGAGACGATGGACTCTGAAAAACAAACTGAAGGTTCTAGAGGGGAGGGGGGTGGGGGGATGGGTTAGCCTGGTGATGGGTATTAAGGAGAACACGCTCTGCATGGAGCACTGGGTGTTATACACAAACAATGAATCATGGAACATTACATCAAAAACTAATGATGTAATGTATGGCGATTAACATAACAATAAAAATTTTTTTTAAAAAAGGAATGATACCCAGAGACTTCTGATAGGGTAAAAGGATGTAGATCTGCTTTCCCAGCCCCACTCTGCTAAGCACAACTGAAAACCCTGTAAATGACTCAAGAAACTACAAAAAAAAATTCTGAGAGGTGGTAAGAAGAATGCTATCTGGTTTGGGATCCCAGAATGAGAAGAATAGCACAGTAATAGGCACCTGGCATCTTCCCACCCAACAGAGGAAGTCCACTCAGACCTAGCATGTACTCATGTTTGATGTAGCAACAAAAAGTAGTTCATTCTTCCCCCAGACAGGAGGGAGTCCTTCTGACAACATCACGTGAGCTGGACAACACTGCCTACAAGGAGAGTTATTTGAGATCCCTGCCAGAAGTAAGCTACCAGTGGAGGCACTCTCCCTTGCTGGGCATGAGACTTCTCCTTTTCCTCTAAGAGACACTGACATAAAAAGAGGACAAATGGAGCAGGTAGGAGAGAATTAGTTGGAGAGAATGACCTGGGTTGGGAAGCGTCTTTGTCTCTGTGGGTCGGAGACTCTCCTCCCCCTTCCAGAAACATCATAAGAGTACAGGTGAGAAGAGGGGTGGGCAGTGGATGAATCCTACCACCCTCGCTCCTTCACTGAGAGATGTCCTGCTGCCAGACCTGGGGAAGCCAGTAGGAACTAGTGGGAACCCCAGTGACAGTAGATTAACCAAACAGACCAAAATAACACTATCAAGGCTCTGAAAATTAAACTGACATTGGAAACAAGGCCACAAAACTAACCAACACCCACATGTTAAACCTAAACAGGTGAACACTGCTAAAATAAAAGACTTATATAATATCCAGTCTCCTAACATAATAGATAAAATGCCCAGGGTAAATTAAAATAACAACAAAAACAAAACATAACAACAACAAAAAACCTCTTATACCAAAAACCAAGAAAATCACAATTTCAATATGAAAAGACAATCAACTGATATGAACACTAAGGTGAATCAAATATTGGGATTATCTAAGAAGATTTTTTAAATATCCATAATAAAAATGTTGAGGGGCGCCTGGGTGGCAAAGTCGGTTAAGTGGCTGCCTTCAGCTCAGGTCATAATCCCAGGGTCCTGGGATCAAGCCCCGCATCGGGCTCCCTGCTCGGCAGGGAGCCTGCTTCTCCCTCTCCCGCTGCCTGCCTCTCTGCCTACTTGTTCTCTCTCTGTATCTCTCTGCCAAATAAATAAATAAAATCTTTAAAATAAATAAATAAAAATGTTGAAACAATTACATTTTTAAACAAATAAAAAATATAAAATTTCTGCAATGAAGTAGAAGTTATTTTTTAAAAAAGAACCAAATAGTAATTTTAAAACTGAAAAATATAATATAGACAGAAACTCATTGGATAGCCTCAATAATAGAGGTAACAAAAGATAGATTCAATTAGCTTGAAAATGAAACCAATAGGATTCACCCAATCTGAATATCCCAGAGAATAGACTGGGTGAAATAAAAAAAAATGGGCAGAACCTCAAGGACTTGTGGTATAAAAACAAAAGGTCCAATGTTCATATTTTCATGATACATAAAAGAGACTGGGGCTGACTGAATTGAAGAAATAATAGAAAAATCTCCAAATTTGGTGAAAGACATAACCTATAAATCCCAGGAGCTCAGTAAACACTAAAGATAAACTAAAAGAAATCTTTGTCAACATACATAACAACAACACCTAAACTTTTGAAAACTTAAAAATCTTGAAAGCAACCAGAGACAAGCAACACATTGCCCACAGAAGAATACAAATTTAAATGACAGTGGGTTTCTCATATAAAATCATGGAAGCCAGGAGAAAGTAAACTGATATTTTTTAAGTGCTGAAAGAAAAAAAGTGTCACAAATTCTATAACTGGTAAAACTATATTTCAGTTATGAAGGAGGAAAAAACCAGCATTCTCCAAAGAATGAAAACAAAAAAGAGTTTTGTCATTAGCGAAACCTTGTCTTTAAAAACTGGCTAATGGAAGTTCTTCAAAAAGAAAGAAAATGATAATGAAAGGAATCTTAGGACATCAGGAAGGAAGAAGGAAAAACAGAAGAACAGAGATACGCGTGCATATAATAGATTATCCTATCCCTTATGACTTTATAAATTATATTTGATGATTGAAACAAAATATCTGATATCTGAGATAATGATATTTAAAAGGTAAGTACATAAAAGGACCTAAGTAGAAATGCCATTTCCATACTTCCTTCAAAGTGTCGCTACCAGAGGACTAGTATAAGTCATATATGTATATTTTAATATATATGGGAGCCACCACAAAAATTATACAAAGATATACCCCTAAAAACAGTTAATATTCACATGATTTAGACAATATAAGTAGCCCAGAAAAGGCAAGAAAAGCGAAACAGAGGAAGAAGCAGAAGAAACAAATAATCAAGTAGCAGACTTATACTGTACTATATCAATAATTACCCCAAAGGTAACTTTTCTAAATATACCAATTAAAAGACAAAGACTGGCAGGGTTGATAAACAAAACAAAACATAACTTACTACTCTAGTCTCATTAGGGTTTTCAGTTGTGCTTAGAAGAGAGGGACAGGGAAAGCAGATCTATACCCTTTTGTCCCTATCAGAAGTCTCTGGGTATCATGCCAATAAACTGAGGGAAAGAGGACAATTCTCACATTCAGTGTGACTTAAAGTAAGTCACTTCAAATTCAAAGACATAGGTAGACTGAATGTAAAAGAATGGAAAGAGATATACAGGCAAACAATCAAAAAAGGCAGGGGGAGTCATATCAATACCAGATCAAGTAATCTCCAAGGTAGGGGGCATTACGAGAGACTAAAAGATACATTCTATAAGATAAATGGAGTAATCCACCCCACCAAGAAAATATAACAATCCTAAATGTGTAAATACCCAACAATGGAGACTCAAAATACATGAAATGATGACTGATAATGCTATAATGAAAAATAGGCATGACTACAATTGGGGACTTCAACATTCACCTCTTAGCAAATGATAGAACTATTAGAAAATCGGCAGGAATACAGATCTGAACAACACAGTCAACAAACAGACTAATTGACATGTATAAAAACACACTAACCAACAACAGCACAATACACATTTTTTCAAGCACCCATGGTATATTCACCAAGATAGACTATATCCTAGGTCATAAAGAGACATTGACAAATTCAAAAAGAATTTAAGTCTTACATAGTATGTTCTCTGGCCAAAACAGAATCAAGCCAGAAATCAATAAAAGCATGAGAACAGGAAAATATAAGAATGTAGGAATTTCTTTAAGAAACACACTTCTAGGAGCGCCTGAGTGGCTCAGATGGTTAAGTGTCTCAGGTCATGATCTCAGGGTCCTAGGCTCGGCGGGGAGCCTGCTTCTCCCTCTCCCTCTGCCTCTCCCCCTGCTCATGCTCTCTCTCTCTCTCTCTCTCTCTGTATCTCTGTGTCTCAAATGAATAAATAAAATCTTTAAAAAATAAAAATAAAAAACACATTTCCAAATAATCCATGGGTCTCAGAGGAAATTTAAAAATACAAAAACTGAATGGGAAAGAAAAAAGAGGCATAGTAAAACATAGAGTACACATCTAAAGGAGTGATGAAAAATAAATTTATAGAAATAAATGCTTACATTAGAAACAAGGGAAGTCATCAAATGAATAACCTTTTTCCCTACAACAAAGACCCTAGAAAAAGAAAAATAAATTCAAAACCAGCAGAAGGAAGGAATTAATAAAGAACAAAAGCAACAAAATTCAAAACAGTGCAACAACATAGAAAATCAATAAAACAAAAAGCTGGTCCTTTGAAATAAATCAGTAAAATTGATAAATTTCTAACAAGACTGACAGATCTAAAAAGAGAAAAGACAAAAATTGCAAGTATCAGGATAAAATGGAGAATATGACTGGAGATCCCGCAGCCCTTAAAAAGGTAAGAGGGGAATACTTGACACAACTTTGCACTCATAAATTTGACAAGTTAGAAGAAATGGATCAATTCCTCAAAAACCACAAACTACCAGGACTCATACAAAATGAAATAAACTATCTAAAGGGCCCTATATCCATCAGAGAAATTAAATTCATAATTAAAAAGTTCCCAAAACATAAATCTCCATGCACATGTTTTTGTCAGAGAATTCTACCAAACATTTAAAGAAAAATTAACTAAATTTATACAACCTCTTCCAGAAAACAGAAGATGAGGGAACAATGCCCAAATCATTTTATTTGCCTGTTATTACCCTGGCACCAACTATAAACAAAGGCAATCCCCCTCTGCGATCCACAGTATATAGACTATAGACCAATAATTCTCATGAATCTAGATGCAAAATACCTAACAGAATATTAGCAAACAAAATCCAAAATGTTCATAAAAATTATATGCCATGATCAAGTAAGATTATTTTAGATTTCAAGGTTGGTTAAACATTTCAAAATCACACAATATAATCTACCATATCAAGAAAGCTAAAAAAAAGGGCGCCTGGGTGGCTCAGTTGGTTAAGCGACTGCCTTTGGCTCAGGTCATGATCCTGGAGTCCCGGGATTGAGTCCCGCATCGGGCTTCCTGCTCAGCGAGGAACCTGCTTCTCCCTCTGGCTCTCCCCCCTCTCATGTGTGCTCTCTCTCTCTCTCTCTCATTTTCACTCTCTCAAAATAAATAAATAAATCTTTAAAAAGAAAAGAGAGCTAAAAAAAAGTCTTATGTTAATTAGCAGAGAAAAACAATTTAAAAATCCAATACCCATTTATGATATTCTCAGAAATTCTCAGAAAAAGGAATTAGAGGGAAAGTCCTCACCCTGATAAAGAATATCTGTAAGAAGCCTACAACTGCATGCTAGTTAGTAACATGAAAACATATGAAAGTATATTACTCAATGGTACAGGTAGATATATATCTAAATTCAAAATACTCTAATATTATAATGATACCATATAAATTACTTTTAACTCTACTAGAAAGATTAAAAGTCAAAATGATTTAAAATAACTATAGCTATAGTACTTTAACGGTTACACAATATAAAAATCTAAATTGTGATATCAAAAACAAAATATTGGGGGGGCAAAAATGTAGTTTTTGTATGCCATTAAAACTAAGTTGTTAACAGTTTAAAACAGACTATTAGAATGTTAAGATGTTTTTTGTAAGCTTCAGAACCACAAAGCAAAAACCTATGGTAGATACACAAAAGAGAAGAAGAAAGGAATCAAAGCATATGACTCCAAAAATGATCAAATCAAAAGAAAGACAGCAAGAGAGGAACAAAGGAACAAAAGAACTGCAAATGAATTTTTAAAAAATGGCAATAGTAAGTTCTTACCTATCAATAATTGTTTTACATGTAAATGGTTAAGTTCTGCAGTCGAAACACACAGAGTGACCAGGGAGATAAAAAAAAAAAAAAAAAAAAAGACCAACCTTATGCTACATATACTTGCTGCCTATGAGAAACTCACTTTGGCTTTAAGGACACACAGAAACTAAAGTGAAAGAATGGAAAAAGATAAAAACCATGCAAGTAGAAACCAAAAGAGAGCAGGGGTAGCTACACTGATATCAGACAAAATAGACATTAAGTCAAAATCTATAAAAAGACAAGAAAAGCCATATAGTAAAGATAAATGTAGATATATCTTTATTTACAATTGTAAATATATATGTATCCAATCAGGACACCTAAATAAGTCAAAAATTAACTAAAGAGAGAAAGAGACAGCAATACAATAATAATAGAGGACTTCCAAACCCCACTTTCAACAACGGATAGATTATCCAGACAAAATATCAATAGGAAAACACTGGAGTTGAACTACACCTTAGATCAGATGGACCTAAGAGACATTGAAAACATTCTATTCCATAGCAGCAGAATATACATCCTTAAGTGCAAACAGAAAATTTTCTAGAAAGGTCATATGGCAGACCACAAAACAAATCTTAACAAATTTAAAAAGACTGAAATCATATCAAATATCTTTTTTAATCACTATATTATATACGTGAAACCAATATTATACTGTATGTTAACTGGAATTTAAATAAAAATTTAAAAAATAAAATAAAATAAATTAAAAACAAAAGTATTTTTTAAACAAATAGCATGAAACAATAAATCAGTAATAAGAGGAAAACTCACAATATGTCGAAAGTAAAAAAAAACCCCCAAAAAAAGCAGACCCCTGAATAACCAAAGGATCAAAGAAGAAATAAAAAGGAAACCCAAAAAATATTTTGGGACAAATAAAAATGGAAATACAATATACCAAAACTTATGTATGCAGCAAAAGCAGTTCTAAGAGAGAAGTTTATAGCAATAAATAGCGACATTAAGGAAAAAGAAAGATCTCAAACAATCTAACTTTATACCTCACAGAAGCAGAAAAAGCATACATTAGCCCAAAGTTGGCATAAGGAAAGAAATAACAAAGATCAGAGCAGAAATAAACACAATAGAGACCAAAAAATGAAATACAGACATATTAGTCACTCTGTTTTGCTAAGACATGGAAAGTATATTTAACTTAGTGAATGGTTAAAGGAGATGAGTTAGAATTCTATCATACACGCTTTACTTATTGAATTAGCATGAGTAGTGTCTAAGATGATAAAAAATTGAAGATGACTAATACAGGTAGATGGAAAGATAGGCAGTGGTGCTAGTTTGAGCTCCAAAGCCGGCCTCAATTTGAATCCTGGCTCCCCCTTGCAAGCTGTGTGATTTGCAAAAATTACTTAACCTTTCTGTGCTTTTGTTTTCTCATCCATAAATGGTATAAAATTATAACTAACCCAGATTCATGAGAATTAAATGTGTTGATTACAAGTAAAGTGAATAGAACAGTGTTTGGTTTTATTGCTAGAGATCAATAAATGTTAGTTTATCAAACAAAAAGTAGAAGCAGAACTATAAATACAGGGAACAAACGGAACAAACTGATGGTTGCCAGAGTATGGGGGGTGCAGGGATAGGCAAAATGGGTATCGGAGAATGGGAGGCACAAATAAGTCATGGGAATAAAAGACACAGCATAGGGAATATAGTCAGTGATACTGTCATAGTGTTGTATGGTGACAGATGGTAGCTACACTTGTGGTAAAGCACAGCATAAGGTATAGAGGAAGTTGAATCAATATGTTGTACACCTGAAACTAATGTAACATTATGTGACAACTATATTCAAACAATTTTTTTAACTTAGTTTAAGAAGAAGAAAAAAAGAGCCTCCCTTAAGGAGAGTTCTAGACTGTACGTACAAATGAAGTATTGAAGAAGTACTGAGATTGTGCCTTATTTTTTAACTGTTTTATTGCTGGTTATCAAATTATGTTATTTGGTAGAACATAGTGGGATAGTCTACAGCATTGGCTTAGAAAAAAGCAGGGAGATTTCTTTTCCTCTAATTTATAGTGCTAAGCTACAGATAAACTACCAATTCTGTTGGATGGGAGTACTGTTCTGTGTGATAGGCAGCTATTTCAGTTAGGTCTACCCTACGAAGTATGCGTAATGTGCTTTCAGACTTGACCAGGATCAACCCTGCCATCTAGGGTCATCCATGACCATGGTCATCCTATTATTACAGTTGATTGAGGTGGACAGCTGACCCATTTGGGATAATTAATTTCTTTGTCTCAAGCATTTAAAACTGCGATTGAAATATGGCATGTAGCTAGTTTCTGTTGATATTCAAACTGAGAAGGTATTTATATGGAGAAGCAGGAGAAAGCATTTGGCTGAGAAAAGGATTAATGAAACGTCCATGTAGAAACAGGAATGAAAGATAATACATCCGTAAAAGACAGAGAGACATAGCTTTATTTCCTGGGTGTTTTCCAGGCTCCAAGACATTTTCTCCTTTTTTTCTACCATCAGGTTGAGTGAGGTCTTCCTATTCTTAAACAGAAAGCTTTAACCAAAAATATTCCATTTTTTTTCACATGGAGGAAATGGGTAAGGTAGTAATTCCTGCTGATCAGGCCTCTTCAATCAAATAAAATGGAGAAGCAATTGTGTGGAAAATTCCAGCAAAAAAGCAGCTGGAATATTTGGGCCAGAAGTAAAGAGAGGAATAGAAAGAAAAACTACTTTTTCTAAGTTTAATTAATCAGGCTGCTGCCTACACATAGATTTAATTTTCCCGGAGGATAGCAGTTCATAAAAACATTGGAAATCAGAGTCCTTAGATGTGCAGTGCAGTAGATTCTACATTTGGAAAAGATCTCATCTGTAGTTAAGTGAAAATCTCCCTGACAATAGAAGAGTCTGTAATGAGTAAGGATATCTATAAAGCCCAAAGCTCAGAGTATCTAAGTGAAGACTAATTGGTGGTGATAGATATGCATTTTCTACCTCAGAACCCTCTCTGTTCCCAGAGCCAAAGAGGCACTCATATTATACTAGAATTTTTAGCTATATCTTTCTGAATGCAGAATTTTCCAAACCTATAAGAACATTCTTTTTTTTTTTTTTTTCAAAGCTATAGGAATATTCTTAAGGGTGGAGAGTCCTCTTGTGTGATCCCTGGAGTACCCTAAACGACCTTTCACATTCATAATCTTGTTCTACTTACTCTTAGATTTCCCAAGGATTCACTGATTCATTCATTCCATAAACATTTATGGAGTAACCTCTATGTGGCCAGTTTAGAACTAAGTTTTTAAGAGGCAGGTATGAAAGACAGTCTTTTATCTCAAAGAATTTGAGGCAAGGAAATAGAAAAGTAGAGAAATAACTGCAATAACATGTCAAGAGGAATATAAACATGAGTGGTCTGAATCAGAGAAGGGCACCTTCTCTTTTGCATAGAGGTACATGAGCAAAAGTTTCTTGGGATAGATAAATTACGAATGAGTCTTTATGTTTGGGAAAAGAGAACCCTCCCATCAGAAAAAACAGCATGTGAGCAAAGCCATGGAGAGATGACAGAACACCATGTGGGGGATGGGGAGGGAGGGATGAAACCGGCTGAAGATGAAAGCAGGGATGAAGTCTAGAAGGGGTTTATAGACTATGCTTACACATTGAGATTTTGTCTTAAAGGCACTGAACTCATATTGAAGGACATAAAGAAATGACATGTTCAGATTTCATACATATCACCTATTTTTCATATTAAATAATGATGAAAAGTAACAACCACCATTTATTGAGCATCTATAGCAGGTTACTAGACCCTGTGCAGGATAACTAATATCCAGAAAATGATTGGGCAAGGAGATATGGAAAGGTTTATCAAATTATGCTTAGTTGACCAGGTGATACCTTTTTGGAACCAGAACTGAAATCTAGATCTGAGTTCATGTCTTTTCTACTATACCACCTGCTTCCTGAATCAGAATCTATTTTAGCAGTCAAATGCCACTGCCTCTTTAATGTGTTCTTCTTGGTGCTTGCACTGGCACAGGTCTTTGGGCTCTGAGAGAAGTCAAGGCTACTGCCTATGATCAGAAAATGACTATTTGACAGTCATATTGTTAGGACAATATGTCACTACCTATGCACATCACACCCCTAAAAAGTGTTTATGTGCCTCTACTATATAATTTCTTTGTTTCCCATTAAACTATATTTTCTTTAAGGACAGGGAATATGACTTGTCTTCTTTCCCAATAATAATGATTTAAAAATTATTTACACAGTTCCAGGCAGTATTCTAGGCAGTTCATGTCTTTAAAATCTATTCAGTTCAACCCTGTGAAGTATTGTTCCCATCTTAAAGATAAGGGCACTAAGGTACCAAGTGTTTCAGAACTGTCTAAGGTAACTCATTAAGTAAGTGCTGGATTTCTGTGTGAATCTGTACTATGCTATCATGTTTACTTTGCTTGCTTGGCACATGGTAAGCCCTCAGTAATTATTTGTTGATAAATGAAGAAACTAATTAATTCATATTTTGAAAATGAACAACTCTTAAGTAGTCATTCTCCAAAACAAAGTTGTTCACAAGATTTTCGTTGTATCTAAGCATACAGATGATTTAAACTAAATGCTGGTAAAAATAAGCTTAATATATGCAAACAATACTGTGAATGGAGTCTGAGCCTATATTTATCAAATAACCAGACTAAATGAATATTCTAACGACCAACTTTGGTTTTTCTTATGTGCATTCTGGTTTTATTTTTTTTAATTTTATTTTATTATGTTATGTTAGTCATCATACAGTACATCATTAGCTTTTGATGTACTGTTCCATGACCCATTGTTTGTGTATAACACCCAGTGCTCCATGCAGTACATGCCCTCTTTAACACCCATCACCGGGCATTCTGGTTTTAAAGTACTTGAATCATCAGTCCTGAAACCACCAGCTTGGTCTATACTATCACTGAGGAGTCTATACTATCCTATGATACCCTATGATATCCTATGTACTCATCATGGAGGATTCTTCCTAGAGCATATGATTATCTCTTCAGGCATGTGCTAGGAGCATGTGAAATTCTGCAGCAGACTTAAGAGTACTGTCTCATGAGCCTTCCCATCCATCACTCACTTACTCTGAAACTTCTTTCTCTTAGTTTTCCCTGTTTTTGTTTTGCTTCACTTTTAACCTACCTTTATCTACCTCCTCATTTATCTTCCTCCACTTTTCTCTAGATCTCTGATTTGGATTCAACATCTACCTTTGAAGCCAATGCAGCCTCTGTATCATACCATTAAATGCTAGCCCTCTAGTGATACCCGTGTTCTTCACAGGTACGAGGAACTCCACAGTCAATCTTACCTGAGGTCTCGGGGGCTCAGGGTGGTGAGGGGGGACTAGTTTTTATCTTGCCTCCATTGCCATAGCAGAGGGACCATATTTGTAAAATTTATTTTTAATTATATCTTCCTATTCAGCTCACTTACTCTATCATTATGCTATGAGAATTAGTTTCAGAAAGGGTTAGTGCATGGAATGAAGGCATCTGGATTTAACAGGCACTCTGCAACTGATTTGCGTGCTGACTCAAACAAGCATGGACTTTTTTGTCTGTCTCTCTCAGACGAAGCAAGTGATGCCTATCCTACCCGTCCACAGATACTATTTGGTTCAAGTGATATAACCCATTTTCAGTCTTACTGAAACTATCTTTTAGGAGCAAAGAAAAAATAAAATCAGAATACTGAAGTATGTTATTCATAGATGAGAATTTAAGCAAGCTCATTTTTTTTTATACACAGAAAAGAAATGGTTTTTCTTTTGTTAACAGTGTGATATATGCTGAAGTATTTGTAGGTAATATAGAATTAAGTATAACAACAGATAAGTATAGGCTAAAAAAAAAGTGAAAGAGACTCTCCCGTGTCAAATTTCGACTATTAAGGAATTTATTTTTCTTACAGAACCTTTGAAACTATATATCTATTTTTGGTATCTCTCACTGATTGGAATTAGGCTTAATCCAATGGGAACACTTAGCACTTATCAGTTTTCTCTTTTAGTTGACAGAAATAGGGAATGTAACTTTATACTACTATGTGTATACTTACAACTTTCTCTTCAGTAGAGTAGAATTTACTTTTTGCTTTTATAAAATGTAGAACATTACTTAAAAAGGAGTTATTATCAAGTAAAGATTAAGATTCTAATAGCTGGAATTCAAGTTTTACAGCTTAGAACTTAGTGGCTCAAAGCTTGGTAAATAAGTACCTCTCTGAGCCTTTTAAATAGTATTTGAGCTGAGTTAAGTTTATGAGTTAGCTATAAAATTATAATTTGGTTCTGAAGAGAAAAGCTCATTTAGTGGCACTCAACAAACTAATATAGTGACCCTAAATCCCAACCTGACTGTTTAGTTATTACTACATACCACTATGAAGACTATTAACAGGCCTAATTAAGGCATCAATCACCTATCAGAACTTCAATAACCCTACAACAACTCTTTTTATGGCATTTTTAGCAATTTGCTCTAATGCATGGGGGCCAAATACAAATGAATTGGATATTAGAGGCCCTGATGAGAGGAGGCCATTTGGCAAGCATTCCCAGCCCCTGTATTTCCACAAGCTCGCTGTGAAGCAGACCAAGTACCTTCTAAGAAGGACAGAGCAAAGCCTGAACAGGCATTCATTTACCACAACCCAATATGTTTCCAGGTTTTTAGACCCATGTAGGCATTCAAACAGAATAATACAGGCCATTGGGCATTTCCAGGTTTATAGATTTATTCTGTTCAGACTGCACTATCCAGAACAGTCATCTATGTGCAACGAATCACCTGCATGACAGCCACTTTGTATGCAGCTGTGTGGGCAAACTTTCTGAAGAGCGCATTAACACTTCTGACCTACTGTGTTAATGGACCTGACTTTCTCCACTGAATATCTCTCCAATAAATCAAGGACACTTGAGTAAAATAGGAAGGGCAGGGCATTATTTGGTAAATCACCATGAAGTCACATACTTTAGTTCACCCTCAAATAGCCTTTAGTATTTCCTAACTGATTTTTCTGTTGGGAAATTCACAGAAGATCAATCCAGACTCCCCAATGAAATCACCTGGCTTCCTGCTTCATGGGTCATCAGGGCATCAGGGAGGGAGGAAGAGACAGGTAGGGAGTAAATGGCTGCACTGCATGAATACCACTTTCAAAATCTCCAGAGAATACAAATTTCATGACTGGGCAGCAGGGGAGGGGGGAAGACGGGAGGATGGTAGTGGTAAGGATATGATTGACATTTGGGGGCTACAGTCCCTAATCTGGTGCTACCAACTGATTGCCAGTCAGGCTGAGGGTTCATCTTGAGCACTGCTAGATAGGGAACACATTAGGAGATGCGAAAGGAAGGACCAAAAATCTTCCTAAATTAGTATGTCTTCAAAATGTTGGTCGCATGGCTTATGTTTCTCATGTTAGTCATTCATTTAAATTAGTGTATTGTGAATCTCTAAAAATACAAAGGTGTTAGTACTTGAGAGGCAATGTTTTAAATCACATTCAGGTATTTACATATATGCGTGAATTGGTTAATTGTTTTTTGAAAAAAAGTCCATGAAGACCTGAGACAGGGATAGTCCGTTCTGAGAGAGGAAACAGGCTGGGGTTATTGTAAGAGGTGTGTAAACCTTGATAACAGGCAAACACAGGTGGGGGCAGATTTAATACGGGTAAGTAAGAAATTCAGAGACAGGTTTCCCAGAGAGACCTTCAAAATGAACAGGATATCACGGAGATAAAAGAATACTAATAATCTTTTCTCTGCATACTCAAAGCAATTTTAGCTGTTAAAACAAATAATTCCCCCAAAATATACAGGCTCAAGAATGACAGTTCATTTCTTGAACACATTAAGTAAAACCATTGCTCTTAATTGACAGGCAGCTTTGCTCCAATTGTTAATTTAGAGACTCACTTTTTTTCTATATCATGGCTTCATCATCTGAACATATGACTCACAAGGTTACTAAACCCAACTGCATCAGGTTGGTGGAAAAGGAAAAATGCGTTAGTCACAGCTACCTGCAAAGAAGTCTGGAAAATGGGCTTAGTGAATGCTAACTCATCTCTAACATACTGGCATTTTCCAGAGCCCTGGTCCTGGCTCTGTGTCTCAGGTTCCAGCATAGTAAAGTTGTTCATACTAAGACAGAAAGAGATATGAGTGACAAAAAAAAAAAAAAAAAAAAAGAGAGAAGAGGTTTTGTTGCATTTAGCTTTGGTAAAAATAAAAATTTGCCTGTTGGTATAAGAGAAATTAATATTTGAGTAGGAAGGGCTGGCAGAACCAGATTGGAGTTTTCTGCTTTGTTGATATTCACATGGTTATTATGCTCTTATGTGTGAAACAAAGGCCACATTATCCCATTAAATGAGTAGAGTATGGAAAAACAGTCTTGTTTTTCAAGACCAGCACTCCTGGTCTTCCTCTGTTCCCAGCTATGCTGAATTTATCTGGAATAAAATTTATCCAGTGGTTTTCCAAGTTAAAGCACCACACATATTAGGTCTACTTATCCAAAATATCATGGAGACTGTTGTGGAATTCTTTAATTTACTTCTCAGTTGGGGGACTTAGCTAGGATGTGGGCTCAGTAGTGTATTCTGATCACAATGGTCTTCAAAGAATGAATAATAATCTGGAAAATGTGATCGCAAAGTATAGAGAAAGATAATGCAAACGATTTTTCACCAAATTAAAAAAAAATTCTGCATTGGCCGCCACCCCAAATTTATACATTTACCTCTAGCAAAAACATTTTTGAAAATTGCAGTGTGTGATGCTGGTATCCCACAGCTGGACTACAGACCCACACCCAATACCTTGACTTAAGAACCCGACATCCCAGTGCCCACGGTCTCCAGCTATTCCTGGGACTGAGAGCTCTACCCGAATACCAGAGGCATTATAAGATGAAATGTTCTATTAGAAGAAACAACAGGAAAAATAATATTTCTTCTGAGGTTTAATTCCTTCTTCTTATTAATAAAAATGGCTTTTTGTTGATGCTGTTTTCCTTGAGAATTCAAACTCTATGGACGGATATTGTTACTGTTGAATAATGTCAGATCAGTGGCTAACGTTGCATCTCTAAATGCTTGTGGAAAACATTATTGTAAAGTTTATCATTAGAGCTTGAGGATTGTCATTAATTTTAAACCAAAGCCATTCAAAGCATGAAATGTCCACAATGATGAGCAACTCCTTAAAAAGATGCAAAAATAATTGTGCAGATTTCTTACAACTGCTCAGTCGATTTTAAAAAAGAAATATTGTTGGTATTTTTTCCATTCTTCTTCATAAGGGATGCGTCTATGCTCATAGCATAAGGTGACTCATCACAACTCTGTCACAGTGAGTGGGCAGAAGGCATAAGCCAGAACTCCAGCATTATCCAGCAGCTGTCACTTCCATTTAAGGGACTGGCACATCCTCTCATGGACACTTCCTGGGGCAGCCTTTTGCAAATTACTCATCTCATAACTGGAAAAACCTGGAAGGGGTTTTCTCCAAAATAATTTTAGGAGTTGACTTAACATGAATGGTAAGTTAGTCTTATTAGTATTGTTTAAGAATGAAATGTTTCTCTTATTGAGAGATCTCATTCAGATTTGGGGGATTTTGTAGTGCCATTTCTTACTTTAGATTATAAAGAGTGCTTTTTCCAGCTATTGGTTGGTCTGCAATTTGGTACTTACTTTGGTCAATTCTTTCCTTGTGGGAGAAAGTATCACTTAGAAATTATAAAGTTCCTGGAAGCAGCTGAGACACCACCACTCCTTCCAACAACAAAAACAAGGGGTTTAAATAAATGAAGGAATTTGTGTTTTCTTCTAGTAATGATAGTCTTGAGATAGGCTGTCTGATATTGGTATTATACTTCGTTTTGTTATGTGTAATTCAGGCCATTAACCCTCATATTTGTTTTCATGAAATGATTGCTGGTTCCTGCAACCCTCACATCTGAGTTTCAGGACAGTGGCAATAGCAAAGTCACGTATAAAAGCTGGTATGTCCTTAAAGAATGATACTCTTCCAGGGAAACTTCCTGTAAGCTGTGCCCAACAATTTCCATTAATGTCACACAAGTCAGAAGTCTAACCCATGGATATCAGTACCCCACATGGGACTGGTAAATGTTGCTTCTAGACTGGGCACATTGTCAATTTCAAAAAAAAAAAAAAAAAACAACCCTGGGTTATGTTGTTAAGGAAGAAGTAGAGACTGGATATTAATAAGCAGCTAATGGTCTTTGTCATAGAAGGACCGAGAGAAAAATCTGTTCTCCCTCTCCCCTATCCATCACCCAGATTCAATCCTATTCCCAAAGAGGGAGAATTAGCCAACCTGATTCATCAGAGATTAAAATTAATCTTGTCCTGTTTTAATAAGAGGCAGAACAGCTGGCCTAAAAGATACAGACTTGCTTCTTGGATCCTCTCATGGGCCCTGTGGCAAACTAATAGACCTTTATGCGTATATTCTATTAGTCCGAACTCCAAAGGGGAGGAGGACGGCAAGAGACATCATGAAGCCCCCAAAGAAAGCAGCCTATGTGTTGGTTAAATTTTGAAATTTGCACTATATAGAGTGTTGTCTACTTTCTAGTTTGTTCGCACCTGTTCCTACCTCTCTAACACACTCATTTTCTGTTGGGGTTAATGTACAGCATGAAATCAGCCATAATACCTGGCTTGCTAAAATGTAACATGGAGGCCGCTGAGGGCAGGGAAGGTTTCAGAGAAGGGTGTGGGCCTTTGGAATGCTGGGGCCGTGTGACCACTGTGCCGTTGGAATGCTGCAGGGAGTTACCTTCCCCGAAGTTTTCTTAGCCCAAACAGCAGCCCCATGATCTAAGAGACGTATGCACTGTCCCTCAGGCTATGTTTAGCAGAACTCCTCGTAGAACACGCAGATTAGCATATTGTGTATTTCCCGAAAACAGATCCTCCTAGTTTCAGTAAGACCCCTCTTCACACATCACGTGCTTGAGAAACAGTGATAAGGATTTGTGATTCTCTTGAAGGACCAATAAAAGTGGGAGCAAAGAAGAGCAAAGGGTCTTCATCTCTGAGCGTTGACCCCCTTGCCGCCTTCTCTCTTTCACGGCAAAGGTTGGAGTCACCTTTCATCCGTCGGTACAGGGATTGCTAGCCATTCCCGGCAGTTTTTTTTCTTCAGGGACCCAGGGTCTTCTCCTGATCTCTCCTACCAATGAAGTGCTTCCACCTGGATTCTTTGTGTAGCATTGTTGACTTCCTTTCTGCTTGGGCCAGCCCTACATGCTCCACCCAGTTTTAGCAGAGTACTCAGCCCCTACACTGTCAGAATGATTTCCTTGTTTTCCTCCACTAGGTGGGTAGCTTCCTAAGGACAAGGACCATGGCTTGACTTTTTGAATCTTCAGGGACTATCAATATAGCTCTTAATTAATGGTAATTAATTATTACTTAATATAGAGATGGAAACTAATTGCACTGAATCATGAGTTCTAAGCAGGCCAAAGTATTATCTTTCATAAGAAGCTTGGAAACTCAGCAGAAGTCAAAAATCTTTATTTGTAGTAGTGGTTTACAGAGTCTGTTAGAGAGACCTACAGCAGGGAATTTTAAACAGGGGTATGTAGGAGAATCACTTATGTTCTACCTTTAACACTAAGATTCCATTCAATTTTGGAGGGGGGGGTGGGACTGAGGCTTCTGTATTTTTAGAATTATCCCCTATGTATTCTATTTCATAACCTAGATCAAATTGGTGCAGAGATAACAGTAGCATACAGATTCCTCTACTCCCCTTCCCTGTGAGCAATGCCGTTATGGTCAGCTTTCCGCATGTAGAACTCCTCAACCTGGGCTAATCCAATCACCCAGGGAGGGTCCAAAACTCCAATTGCCCAAACTACACTCAGGAAAGTTAATTTGGAATTTTGGGGGAGTTACCCAGTCATCAGTAAAATTTAAAGCTCTTCTGGTCATTCAAATGAGTAGCCAAAGTTGAAAGTCAGTGACATACAGAGATTCTATAAGAATTTTTACCTGCTGCCATAAAAAAACAAAATAAAATATGAGCAAATAAATTAAACCCTACCAGTGACTTCAGCCAATAGTTTTACATGCCTAAATTTTTCATACCAGCTAGACATTGCCTGGGTATCAAGTAACTGCTTCATTCCAGGTGCCTCTTGCTGGCTTTGGTGCACGCGTGTTCCCAGGTCTTTGAACCTCTCATTCTTACTCTGCCCTCCAGAATATGTGAACTTCTAAGTTTTGTTCTCAAAATGGATCCTGACACACTGCTTTCTCTGATCCTTGCACATCATTCTCTCTCTATGACCCGCTGCCTTGATTCTTACCCATGACTTGCTTTACCTCTCATATTACCTGATCCCTTGAGTATTTCATCGTTACCATGTTCAGCTTTTTCTCTGCTTTCTCCATTTTGATCTCAATGTTCCGTGTGACACATCACATTTTGATAAATATTCAACAACAATCTGTAGTATTCCAAAGTTCCATGTAAGTATAAGGAAATTAATGTGAATTTTCAAAGAATTAGAACCCATTCTGATTTTTAACACATCCATTCATTTGCCCTGTTTTGCTTTCATGCACATGACCAGCCAGAGCACAGATGGGATGTGTGCCTCTGAATGTCTCATATTCTTACATTTGTCATAATGCCCATGGACAACTCTCCTAATTTTTAAGGGACGCTTCAACATCAGTGAATATTTACCTACCAAATTTAGTTCTTAAATAAAGATTTGCCTCTCAAATGGCCCACATCACTCCTTTGCTCCAGTCCTCATGTTTTCACAGCTCATTAGACATCTGCACATCCATGCCTCAGGCTTGACTTTGTCATTAGGTTGTCTTTCCTCTCACATAGTAGCTCCTCCCTCAGCCTCTGATTCCCTTTCTAATGATTTCACCAGCCCTTCACGGTGAACCTTTTATTTTTCCCCCTGCTCCTTTATGACAGACACGTTGTTGAGCGTTTTTCACAATGCCTTTTGCATCCTTCACGAGCTTTCCCCTGCCCTAACAATACTGCCACCGGTCTTCTCCCATTAATCACATAGTACTGCTCCCCTCCAAGTTCACTATTTTGTAATATGATTTCTCTGCTCAAACACTGGGAATGGAAGACCTCAACCGAAGACTAACTCCTGGGTCCTTCTAGACCCATCACAAAATAGTTTTATACCTTATCACAGGGGACATCTGCTCTCCTCACAGTGAGCCTCATTTCCTATATACAATACGGGCTTTTCCAAATCTGAACTGTTATTCTCATTGAATATGTCACTCTGTTTAAATCTTATTCCTCTTTTGTATTTTTCTAATATGTCACCAACTGTATTAAATCTCCAATCATCCATGCACCCATAGCTCAGTGCATTCTCCCTCTTCTGAATATAAAATAGTTCCACCCATTCTCATTATACTTATTACTTTCTTCCTTGTACTGCCGTTATTTATGTATAGCTTGTCTTTATTAATAGCTTAAACTTTCCTTGATAACACAAAGCTTACTTATATCACCCCACAACCCACACCATAAACACCTGCTCAATGACCTTGTCCATAGTAGTTTCTAGATAATTAGTTATTGAACTACTTTAAATAATTGAATATTGGATTAACTAATTAATTCAATTAGTTAATGAACAAAAATATTCCTCTGAACAGAAATGTATGTTTGTATTAGGGAAAAAAAGTGCTTCTATTTTATAGGGTATTTATATCTCTTCCTCTATTCCTTCACAGAATTGCTTGAAAAACAAATCAAATGCTAGCCTCCTAGCAGTAAATTATTGGGTAGCAACGGCATAAAAGTGAGACTGTTTAAACATTCAAGTCCTACAGAGTCAAACAGAACTCCTAGGCAACAAGAATTAGCTATGTGATACATTTAAGTATGAATGTACTTGCAATATTTGTACAAAAATAATGGAAACTGAATGTTGATTTCTAGGTAGGATTAATATGGGGGTATTAAATGCATCATATTAGGGAAAGCAAGATGTGTCTTGGCAGGACCTCTGAGATGCTCATGTGAATATGATATCTTGACACCAAATATTTTTGTAAAAAAAATGTTGCTTATATTATAATGGATGACAACTGGAAACTACGGTGCAAAATACACATTAAGTAATCACTACAGAACCAAGTGGTTGAAGTAAATAAAACTCTGTAGGGAAAAAAAAAAAAGTCATTTTGAAAAACTTAAGATCTTAAAGGAAAACATGTTTGGGAAACAGATTTCATATAAACCTACTGAAAGCCACACACACACACACACACACACACACACACACACACACACACAAACTTGCACCAAAACAAATCACAAATATAAAGAAATTGACTTTAAATTACTTAAAATTTGTGACACTCTGGTCAATTTCTATTTTGTGCTCATACATTCTCATTACTGCCAGTTTCAAGTGGATTTTTTCTTTACATAATATGCATTTTCAGTGAGTGTATTTCAGATGGGTCTTCATCCAAATATGAAATCCCTTTTTCCATTTTAGAAAAAAATATTTTCCTAATGCCTTTACTGGTGGGTTTTAGAACATTTCCAAAAGCACAATTTTTTTCCTAACTCTTCTTACTGACAATAGTTCAATATTAGTTCTGGTTAAACTGTTCTCCAGCTTTTAAAAATGATTTTAAGACATTTTTCAATAATATCTCCTCCTTATCAACCTTTAACATTCCTTCCCCCTTCTTTTTTACCACATGATATTTCTAAGTTTCTATCAATTCCTAGGTGATTTTACTTTATTTATTCTGGATTTGAAATTCTTCCAATAGATCCAGAACTTTGTGAAAGGGAGATCCTGTGGTTTTATAAAGATTTCTGAATATACTTTATACATAACTTAAAAGCTCATGTTTGTTGATAAAATCAGGCAAAATTCTTGAGTTGATTCTATTTTTAAAGTATCATGATTCAGTTACAAGTGAACCCCACTATTTTCCTAGAGTTCTTATAGAGAGAAGTTTTTTTTTTTTTTTCTCTCTTTCGTATTTTGCTTTTCATGAGTTACTAAAACTTCCCTTGGTATTTGACTTAGGGCTTAGCAAAAAATATTATATACAATTTTTGAAAAACTGAGATGCCCTAATATAGAGTATTTGTCATCATAAAATGGTTTTCTGTAGTTGAAATTTTATCAATTGATTCTTAAAGTTCTCGTTGACCTAAGAAGTAAATATTGACAAATGGAAAACTCTAATTATATTCTTCATTGTGGGAACATTCCTGGACAGGATAATACATTTTGCTTTTTTGAGCAACATCTTTACAGAATATGAAGACGGAATGCAAGGGGTTGAACAGAAATACTAAATCACTCTAATAAAAAAAGAGGAAAAACATCTTACTAGCATATATTCCCTGCATATCTCTGCTGCTAATAGTCAGAAATATATTAGTATTAATGACGTGACAAATAAAATGTTTTATGTTTCTATAAAAGCATCATAAGGACTGCATTCTAGCTTCAAATGTTTTGTTGATATTTCATGGCCATGTAGGACTAACTGGAAATGGTCTCTTCTCAGTATGTAAAGCAGAACAGTTTCATGCCTAGGGCATCTAAATTGGAGCCAGTGTACTTCTGTATCCTTTGTAGGCCACAGTGATTGAAAAACAACAACAAAAATAGCACCACTAAAAATGGTCTCTATTCAATTTTTGAATGATTATAAAGGCAACTTGATTTAGGAGAGGATGCCCTATCAATTTTGCAGCATTCTTTGTCACCATGATGCTATCTCAACAAACTGATTATAGTAGGGAGAAAAAAAAAAAAAAAGAACTGACTGCACTCTCAATCTAAGAACTCCTAGATGTACAATATAAACCTCCCTTAATATGTATACCTTCCATATTTTTTTGTCATTGTTTACCTACCAAATGCTAAACAAATCATGTCCTAGAAGCAATAAAAGTCACTACATCCTTCTTCAGACGCCAAGGAGCAAGCTGAGTCAATTCCAAATACACAGTGCTCAGCAATAGACCTAATTCTTAAATATAAGCAATTTGTTTTGGAAAAAGGCATTATCTGCTGTGAGTTTTTATCATCGTATTATAGATGCTCCCTTCTCTCTCAAAAATGCCACCAGAACAATGCAGTATTTTATTGGGTTTTAAAGTAGCAGCACTTTTTATCCTTGGATATCCAGATACTGTATAGACCTGCTATCCAAAATGTAGCCAATTCAAATTGGAATGTGCTATAATTGTAAATAGCATACCAAATTTCAAAGGCTTGGTACCAAAAAAATGTAAAGTATCTCATTAATAACTTTTATATTGATTAAATCTTAAAATAAAAATTTTAGATGTATTGAAGTAAATGTATCAATTTACTGACTTTTAAAAAAAATTAATGTGGCAACTAGAACATTTGAAATTACATGTGTTTTGCATTATATTTCTATTGAATATGGCTGAGAGAAACTGAACTACCCTTTCATAGGATCTTCTTTCGCAAATTGATATACACTGACATTTATAAACAACTTCTGGTTGGAGCTATCACCAAAAGAGCTATGGTATAGTACTTGCAAAATCGAAGTTGGCATCATTTACAAAAAGCTCCATAATTATGTAATGGTAAGAGTTCATTAATATCATCATTGTCACACAATTTATCATTTCTCCCTTGGTCTGAATTCAACAAATTGCTCTTAAATTCTTCAGTATTTGGGAGAGGGAATATTGTTATGTGGCGACTTCCTGAAGACTAACACAGGATCCCTAGAGAAAATTGTGATAGCATTTCTCCTCTTTGTATTTGGTTTTCCAACTTGTATAAACTGTAAGTGTTTTCTAGCCAAATGTGGTTCATGTTTTCTTCATTATAAACCAGGCTTGTGGATCAAATAAAAATCAGGATACCTAGGCGTCAAGAAGAAATAGCTAGAGGAAATAAAAAGACAACTCAAGTTTAGTCTTTTGCAAATCATAAACCCTGCAGTGCACATTTCAGAGGGAAAGGTAGCTGCTCTACTAGGGAAGGGGCAGTAAGCTAGCCTTTGGAAAGGTGGACTGGCAGAAAAATGAGAGAGAGAGAGACAGACAGACAGACTGACTCACCAACCCAGAGCTATCTTAGGCATGTGGATCTGTCCTTTCTCCTAACCCTTAGATTGTTCTGGCTCATAAGAGACAATAACTCGCAATAACTGCTTCTAAGACACCATGAAATAATGCATTTATTAGGAAGTCTTTACATCAGGAAAAATTTGCATATTTATTAAAGAACCATTTTGCTTTCTTGAGTGGTAGTTTCTGATTCTTTAATCTACAAACCAAACACACAAGAAAAAAAGGATCTGGGAGAACTTGCACCACAGAGAATACACTGTTGACTGTATTATTTTAATTTTTCATAGGTCAAAATATTGCTTAAGAATACTCTTAATTTTAAGGAGACTGGTGATCTATTTACACAGCAATTAAAGTTTCTAGGACATCTTTCTAACATTTGTGCTTGGAGAGTCTTAAATGTCAAGCTACGTAACTGGTTATGGACCACTGAAACCAACTGTAAATCTGTGGTCCTTTGACAGTTGAGCTTATTTTTCTCCTGAAAGTCTTTTTAGGATTATGGATGTCTCAGTGATGATAGTGGGTACGAGACCAATATAAATTGGCAGATACAATTCTCTTTCTGCCTGGAATAATGTTCTACCAACTTTCCTCTGTGGATTGTGGCTTTTTTTTTTTTTTTTCAGTCCTGCATGATGTATTCCCATAATGGAGCCCAGTGTTTATTGAAAACGAGATGATCCCTTTTAGCAAAGAAGGTCCCAGAAGGAAGCAATGAGGAGCAGGTGTGTTTTATCTGAAGCCCAGCAGGCTGTCCTTCTACAGTAGGCTCCTCCAGCAGCCTAGCCAGCTGTGCAGTGCATATGGAGTGGAGGCCAAATCTATGCCTCGGCAGTTGTGCCCACATCACTAACTTCAACCATAAGCTGCTGCTCACGGCATCCTTTACTTCTTGGAAATGGCTGCACCAGAATGAATCTCATTTTCTTATACCTACTGAAACACCCAAGCTTACTCGCTCACTCACTCTCTCTCATACTCTCTCCCCAAGCAGAGATTTCAGAGATCCATAATCAAACAGGTTATTTTAAGGTAACATCTTTGTAATAAGATTTAACTGTGGTATATTTACATTATATAAAGTAACTTGCTCAACTGACTTTGTCTGAGTTTGGGTTTCCCCCGTGGCAGACCTTGAGACCAGGATTTCTTGCATGTGTGAAAGATGAAGGAAACAGTAGGGAAAGTGAGACACAGGAGTGAAAGTACATAATCAAGCCATTGTGGATCGCTGAAGCTTAATCCTGCAGGGGAAATCCTAGGAGCCAGTGTGAAGATCATGCCTCCAAGTTCTCCCACACAAGGGACAAGAAGAGTGATGCATTTTTTTCATCACCTCCCTTTAGTTATTGGTTAAGCACTGCACCCATGTGGTCCTACATCCTCAGCACAAATGGCCCATACTTGGGTTGATGAACCTTGCTTACTAAAAAGAGAACGATCTCAGGTAAAGAAATGCAGATTCTGCAACGGAAGACATGTGAGCATGTACCAAATCGGTAAAGATAAGGGAATACAGGTGGCACACATACAATAGTGGTGACAGTTTTGTTATTCAGTTGAACAACTGAATCTTTTCAAGGGGACCTCTGTAAAGAATACACTAGCCTAGTCTAGTTGCTATACATTTATAGTCAAATTTAATAAATGGGAAATTTGGGACAAGTTCACCCACACTTCCACTTAGTTCATCTCTGCCTGCCTTTTCTTGTTTACACAGAAAACATGACTTAGAAGTTTGTTTACTTTTTTTGCTGCAAAATATCTCAAATTTTCCATTGTCTAATTAATTAGCTCCTGGTTTTGTTTGGAATCTGATTCAAAACTAATAGCAAAGTTTTCTTAATACTTAAGCCAGAGTGATTGTTTTGTGAAATTTATCAGGTATGTCTTACTTACCCATTCTGCTACTTTCATCCCTCCCTGATCTCATTTTAAAGATGTTTATATTTTGCATTTGATCATCCACTGCAATGATTTTATACAATTTTCTTTCTCTTAAAGTCCCATATTTTATGGAGCAATACTGATCAAACAAACAAAGAACAACAACAACAACAAAACTATTCACATTGCAAAGGCTAATGGTTAACATATGCTTATAGTTATTTCTCCCGTTTATATTTGATCATTCTAATATGTACATGGTATACTTCAGCATTTAAACTGGCATGTTCACATATCTTGGGAGACAGGTAGCTTCTCTAGCATCTTCCAATTTATGTTAGTGGTCTCTTTCACATTAGGGACACCAGAGTATATGTCTTTGATCCACTGGTTTCATACTTGTCTTCACATGACCCTGTTCTTTCCACTAGCTGTTCCACGCCATGCATCTTATATCTCACATTTCTAAATAAGATTCTTGCAAAATTAAATTTTAGAATGCAGCTTCCTATATGAAAATCTTTGTTTCTGTTTTTGGATTCCTTTTTCAAAATGATTTATGGCTCAATTTTGAAAGCCTCACATTGAGTTAAGATTGAAATGGGTTGGTAACGTGTATATTGCTCTGATATAGATTAAGCAGTGAGAAAGCAACAATGGAAATGCCACCATGTAATTTATTTCATGTTTAGATGATCAAAGAGATATCCACACAAACAAGGCAATCATGCTGTTTTAAACAGCGCTTTCAAATTTCCTGAGGCTCTTCTATTGAATCATTATGGACACGTAGAGTTAAATTTAAGGAAATCGATGAGAGTGATAATGAACAATCCTATAAATGAACCTTTTCTGCATTTCTTTTTAGCTCTGAATTATAATGCAATCTTGGCAGATCCTGAAGTATAGTGTCTGTTATATCTGTTCCAAGCACTGTTCCCTGAAGGTGCACAAGTCTGTGGCAGGACTATCAGAGAAACCGAGTTGAATAAAAAGATGGCTGAGTCTTTAACGCTAAGTGTAAGGAAAGCAAAGCCTGAGGAATCACATCTATGGCCAACATGGGATAAGGTACCCATTAATTTCAGTAACAGAGGAAGGAGTCTGCATTTGTGATGGCTTGAAGTGCATTTTCAACCTAAAACACAGCAAACATCAGTAGGTGAGGAACATTTTCTAAATGTCCTCAAATACCTCATTAATGTATCATAGGAAGGAACACTGAAAAGCCCTAGGCATGCTCCCAAATATTTAGATTCATCTCTTTTTCAAAAAACAAACACACAAACAGAAGATTCAAAATGAAATACTTAGTATAAGATATATCTATATCTATATATAGACATGAATATAGATAAATATAGATAGATATGCTAGAGATGTTCACATTAACTTCTATGAGGTGTTTGGTCCATAATTAACACTTAAATATCTATTTACACATCTATATATATATTGCTGTAAAAATAAGGGTCAGAGAATGTTGCATTTCACCTAAGCCCTATGATCCTGGAAAATAGCAAAGTTGAGAAATCTCCCCACCCTTTTGTGTTCCTGGAAATGGCTTGCAGTTAGATGTCTCCCTTGTTTACCTATAATAAACCCAAAAACCAAAACGCACCCTCTGAATTCCTTCTTATCCTGCTAAATGATTAGCTGAATTGTTTTGTCCTTACTGATCAGAACAAAACACTTTGAGAGAAGGAATATACAAATGAACAATGGTCAGACCATATATAAAAATAGAACTGTGGGGCCCCTGGGTGGCTCCAGTTGGTTAAGCATCTAACTCTTGATCTCAGCTCGGGTCTTATCTCAGGGTCATGAGTTCAAGCCCTGCACTGGGCTCCACACTGGGCGTGAAGCCTACTTAAAAAAAAAAAAAAAAAAAATAGAAATTTGACCCACAGCTTGCAACATGATCAGGGAATCAAATCCTTACCTACAACAAACCACCCAGGAAGCCATCCTGCTCTAAATCAGACTTGCAGGAAGCTAGACTGCTATCTAAAGTGATAATCCAGAAAGCGAAACAATTACTTTTTTAGCAATCAGCCTATAATGGCCAGGACTTGATTAATAAACTGCAGTGTTCTTAATTCTGTTTTCAACTTTGGAGCAACCAGAGAAAGCCAAATGTGCACCCCTCACCAATCACATAGGAAACCCCACTTCTACTTAGCCCACCTATAGCTTCCACAAAACAACAGCCTCCAATCAGTTCAAACCTGAGCTTCCCCTTTTCTCCGCTAGAAAGCTTTCTCACTCTGCCTGCTTTTATGTCTCTGCCAAACCCAGGTGATGATGGCTGAAACCCCTGACTTAGCAAGCTCTGAATAAATAACATTTGCTTCTATAATCTGGTTGCTCTTGGTTTATAACACTGCTTGTTAACCAAACTTTGGTCAAGCTTCTCTCTTCCCCCCAGGTCCTTGAACTTTGGCCCACCCTTGGCGCCAGCCAGCATATAACCTAAAAGCCCCTCCTGAGAATAGACTGGCCCCAGAGTGAAACAGCATGTGGTCTACTGCTCACCCTTCATCGTACTTCCCACACCCAGTTCCTCCCTGCCCTGTTCACTCCTCTCTGTAAAAGAAAAATTGTTTTTGTGGAACCTTTGAGACACCTGCCTATCTTTATGGTGAGAATGTTCTGACCGTGTTGCATTAGCGCCTTCCCCCTTGCAATAATCCTTTCATATCGGGTCTCCTCTTATCAGGTCTGAATTTGTTTTTGTTTTGTTTGTTTTTGTTTTATTTGACAGAGGATTTGTGAAGAAGTTGCTGATCTATATGTATATTTTGCTTATGTTTAAAATTTTATTTTTATGTGAGAATAAGAAAGATAGTTTCTATATGGCATGTGGCAAGGTGCCACAAAGTGCCTGACCAAAGAACAACACAATGAGTACCATCAACATATATGAAAAACCAGATGATTGTTCCAAATTAGTATTAAGACTGGAGATGAGGAGGGTTTTCACACAGGAATTCTCATGAGTAAATTCATCTACTTATCTAGAGAAAACAAGCTCAGTATTCAGGGAGAAAAGCTTCCATTGGATGTAGTTAGCCAAATTCTTAACATTTTTCTTCAGATTTATTGAGACCAAAATAATCATGTGCTTTTATTGAATTTCCACTAGAAAGACATGAAAAAAAGTTAGACCTATCAGCCAGAGGTGGTCAGCTTCTATTTTCTTGATATTCTAAAAACAAAGGCCCCTTTTGAGTAGGAAAGAGGTACAAACGAAGGGTCTAAAGCACTACCAGAAATGCAGTAGAGTTCTGCCGAGCCTCAGTCAGTCACCCTATCATGTCAGTGATACTCTTCAAAAGACAGTCTATTTTTGCCACAATTAATACTTTTGAAATCTTATTTATAATACTGCTTCACATTTATTTATGGCTTACTATTTGCCAATCACTATCCTAAAAGCTTTTTTGAGTAGTATTTTTTTATTTCTCATAAATCCCCTCAGATGTAGGTATTATTATCATCAACTCTATTTTACTGATGAGGAAACTGAGTCACAGAACCACTAAAAACCATACCCAAGTTCATACAGTAAATGTTGGAGCTGAGAACTGAGCTCAAACCAACAGACTTCATAAATATTTCCTCCAATCACTATGCTAATCTGCTAATTTTATAAAAAGCCCCCAGATAGAATGGCCACCCCCATCTCTTCACCTGATATATAAATGCTTACTGAGATTATGGGACTGTTTGGTACAAAGCATTATCTTGGCAGACCCTGACTAATATAATTATATAATTAAATATCACATGGATCATATTATTATCATTATTTAATGAAATGGTCAGAGCATTTAAGTAACTTGATCAAGATAATATATTAATGAAGAGGCAGTCAGGACACAAAGATGGGAAAGTGTTTTTTTTTTTATTATATATTACTGTCTTCCTAAAATGTTTAAAGTCACTGAACACAATAGGATGAAGGCAATAGCAAGGAAATTAATTCAAGTAATATGTGACTTAAAGTGGAGTAAAGTGAGAAAACAAGGACTAGAACTGGAGAATAAAAGAATGGAGTAATTTTTAACAATTAGCCAGGGGGAGATTCAGGATATTCAAATTTTGAAGTATCCCCAAGATCCTCCTTTTGCAGTGCTAAACATAGAAGATAAACCATTTAACAAGCAGGTGCTAGATTCCCTTCACTGTGGTAAATAAAGCAGAAATTATTGGGAAAATTCTCTTCTTTCTGACACTTATACCCATACACAAAAATCCTTCTAAGAAATATTCAAATTTTACCTTGGGGGAAATCTCTACCTAGAAGAAGCAGCAACAAAAGTATTTTGAATTCTATAATTTATCTTGTCCAACAGAGAGGATATGCATTTATTTACTGCTTAACATTTATATGTGAAGTACAATGCAAAAAAAAAAAAAGTGAGAATTAAATAGACCATTATAAAACAATGTATGCATGTAGTAGTGGCTGGGTTAATTCAAACTAATCTCCTTTTCCACATGTTAGTGATAAAGGAAGTAGAATTATGCAAGTACAAACAGCAGAAAAAAGTTTCAAGAAATTAAAAAGTTAGTGGGTTTATCTTCAGAGATCATATACTACAAATACACACACACACACCATTAACCACTGGGATAAATCTTGGATATACTGAATTATTAGTCCTCATTGATGGCATGAATGCTCAATTTAAATAGTTGCATTCTTACCAAGCACCATTATGGAAGAAGTAGCTTTTTGCCCTAGCCTCCACTAATAAAAATAATTGGACTCACACCGCCATGTTTGGACTTCCTATTGCCAAGCAATAGGTACACAATACATGTGTATCATTCAGAAGACATAAACCATACTGGGAATTTGAAGGGGGAAAACTTTATGTACAGAATTATCAACTGGGTGGTGGAAGGTTAAAAGGAAACTATAAGGTATACAGAAGTAGAAAAGGCTTAACTCAGCAGCTACTACTCTCCCAAGAGCTGAGGAAATATGAACAAGAAAGGAACAGACTTAGACTATCTCCCCATTTCCATTTTAAATTCAGACCCCTTTGGAGAGTATGTTACTGCTACAAGAATACCAGCCTTCCAGAGATGAAGAAATTTGCGAGTGAACCTACCAGAGCTCAGATGCAAGAGTGGCCTGCCAGATTAGAAAAACCTGTGTGAAAGCCAGAACTAGTTTATGAAGGTTCCTGAAGAGAGTACTATCAGATCTCCTATATGCTGATTCACTGGCTGGCCTGTGCATGGAAATAGCACACAGAAGCAGGAAGCCCCTTCCTCTTACACTGTCCCTCCAGCTCCTTCTAATGACACACCGACAGCAGAAAAGGGAGAAATGTCTACAGGGTACAGTTTCAGTACCTCAAAGAAGAATAAAGACGGGGAGATTTGGAACTGAGAGGCAAGGCATTTAAGTGGCATAGCATGTATCAGGGACAGCAGAAATGCACCATAGTATATTTCCGACTTCTAAATATTTTCTTTTTTTAAGAAAACAGTCAAATGTAGCCTATTCTGTTTCACTGTCACATTCTGAACGAGTCAAAATTCCATGGGAAAAATAAAAAATACAAAAGAGAGATTGAAGTCAAAAATCCTGTCAAAACTTGGCTCAAAGGCAACTCCAGCAGTCTGATCTAGTCACTGCTGCCTCATAGCAACTTACATAGAGATGTCTCCCCTTACACTGGGATGTTAGTCTAATTAATTGAATAATTTTCCATGAAGTTATCAGAAAGACAAAGTGACATGAATGTCTCATTTAGCCACATGTTCCTGGAAACACTGACACTTTAATTATGCACATCTCTCTATAAAGAAGCAAAATGAAGAGAGATGGGGTATATGTCAATGTTCTTCAACCTGCTTTTATGGAATAGGGGACATTTCAGATAATTGAATGTTAGATTAACTTTATTTGCCTCATTTCCCTATGATTAATTGTATGATTCTTCATCAGAACAGTTTAACCAAATAATATGCCACAACAATCAATAAAGATATCCAAATAATCAAGGTGGCAAATACTCTTTCATAACTCAGATTTTTAAAAAATGATTATTTATTTATTTATTTGAAAGAGAGAGAGTGAGAAGGAGAGAGAGAGAGAGAATTTGAAGCAGACTCTACACCAGGCACAGAGCCCACGCGGGGCTCGATCTCACAGCCACGAGATCATGACCTGAGCCAAAACCAAAAGTTGGACACTTAACCAACTGAGACACCCAGGTGCCCCCAGATTTTTTTTTTTTTTTTCAAATTCAGGTCAGCTCAAAAAAGTACTCTTTTTTCTTTTTCCTTCAAATTAATAAACTTTGTTTTTTAGAGCAGTTTTAGGTCAAAATTGAGCATAAAATACAGAGAATTCCCATGTACCCCCTGTTCCCACACATACAAAACCTTGCCTGCCATGGGCGTCCTACATCAGGGGTACATTTGTTTCAATCTATAGACCTACCTTGACACATCATTATCATCCAAAGTCCATAGTTTACATTAGGGTTCACGCTCGGTGTTCTACATTCTATGGGTTTGGACAAATGTATAATGATATTTATCCAGTTATAGTAACATACAAAGTATTTTCTCTGCCCTAAAAATTCCATGTGGTCTGCCTATTTATCCCTTCCTTCCCTCCTCCCTAACCCCAGGAAACCACTGATCCTTATACCATCTCCATAGTTTTGCCCTTTCCAGAATTTCATATAGTTGGAATCACACAGGATGATGACTTCTCAGATTGGCTTTCACTAGTAATGTGCATTTAACTTTCCTCCATGTCTTTTCATGGGTTGATAGCTCATTTGTTTTTACTGTTAAATAATATTCCACAGTTTATTTATACACTTACCCACTAAAGAACATCTTGGTTGCTTCCCACCTTTGGTAATTATGAACAAAGAAGTTTTAAACTCATTTATGTAAAAACTAGAGAGTATGATTGCTGGGTTGTGTGGCCAGAGTTTATTAAGAAACTGCCAGTGTCTTTCAAAGGAGATGTATTATTTTGCACTCCCACACCAACTAATGAGACTTCCAATTGTTTCACATCTTTTTTTTTTTTTCCCCCCAACTTGGATGTTATATTTATTAAGCAGAAAAGCACCTGGGGAGAAGTAGATAAAAAAAAAAAAAAAAAAAAAAAAAACCATATGGAGCTCATCTACTTGTAAATCTACATAAACAATCTCTTCTATTTTCCACATCTTTGCCAATACTTGGTGTCAGTGTTCTGGATTTTGCTCATTCTAATTGTGTAGTGGTATCTCTTTGTTTTCTTGTTGCTGAGTTTTATCAATCAAAGTACTTATGTATAATTAAATAATTGTGGTGTATACTATAAAAGTATAATTTCCTCTTTAGTTCTCCTGTTATCAACTGTGTAGAGGAAAGAAAATAACAAGGAGTAGATAAGAATAAAATACACACTACATCAGATCAAACGGTAACCCAAAGAACTGATGGACTTTCACAGGGAATGTATTAGTAAATAACATCAGGCACTCTGGTTACTACTGTTACTACTACTACTACTACTACTACTACTACTACTACTACTGTTACTACTACTACTACTACTACTACTACTGTTACTACTACTACTACTACTACTACTACTATTAATGATAATAATGGCAGCTGCTGCTATTTATTAAATAAAGATTTTGTGCCGGCATCATTCCACATGCTTCTTAATCATTAATGCACAGGCCCTAATAAGGGAATATTGTATTTCTAGTTTTTATAGGTAAAATAAAGACTCAGATATTGTTAAATTACTTTCCTGTGGTCACACATAAACAGAAAAACTGATATTCCAGTACAGGTTTTTCTAATCTCAAACAAATTCATGTTTTCGCCATACTATACTGCCTAGTCAAATGGCAAATCATGCTGTAGAGCTTATCCCTGCCACGCAGGTGGAGAGAGGACTTTGTAGCAGCCACATCCGCCTCCTGCCTCCCCTCGCTGTCCCTAATTGCTCAGGGAACTATTTGAAGGAGGCACAGAGTGCTTTCTTCTTAAATCAACTCCTAAGCTTCCTGTTATCTCAACTACTTGCACCTTAACTTCTCTCTCTCCACTCTCAAACTTCTAATTATTCATTCTCTGTTTAAGGATTCTGCTCAGGCCTTGGGTGTGATGCATGCCTTCGTATTTTCTTTAGTATCCCTGGCAGAAGCAGCAATATTCCAGCAGCAGGATTCAGCTAAACATTTAGTCAGTTTCTTCTACTTGTGACAACCAAAACTATCTTCTGGGTATTATGATTATCATTAATTTTGCTGACCAGATATTTCAGAATCGTCATCATTTAGACACATGGGCCAACCGTACTTGCTGACCCCTCGTGATTGAGTAAGGTATGTGACTAGTGATGACCATGAGCTGTAAGAACCACAGATGTGTCTCCTCTGGTTAGAACATTTAATTGCCAGTGCAAGACTCCCCTGCTCCACCCCACCCCAACTTTTACTTCTTCTAACTCAATGTCCAGTAACATTCAAAATCCCAGCTGATTTGTCTGCTTAGGTTGCTAAAAGACTATTAGAAACAGAGCACTCAGTAGACGTATGTCTTCATAAGAAAGAAATCTTTGCTTTAAACAACTTGGGATTTTTAGGATTGCTTATTATAGAAACTGTTATGGAATGTGTAATAGAAACTTGTTCTTAGAATTAGGGTACTATCGGGGCGCCTGGGTGGCTCAGTTGGTTAAGCGACTGCCTTTGGCTCAGGTCATGACCCTGGAGTCCCAGGATCCAGTCCCACATCAGGCTCCCTGCTCAGCAGGGGGGTCTGCTTCTCCCTCTGACCCTCTTCCCTCTCGTGCTCTCTATCTCTCATTCTCTCTCCCTCAAATAAATATAAATAAATAAATAAATAAATAAATAAATAAATAAAATCTTTATAAAAAAAGAATTAGGGTACTATCATAAAAAAAACTAAAATATGTGACTCGCTACAGAGAAAACTAATATTGAGAGTTGGACATATGACAATCCATGGAATGGACAGGGAAAACACTAGGTAATAATTCTGCCTGTGATTTGAAAAGCAGATAATACAGCTAATACATATTATGACTTTAGAGATAGATGTTAAAAAAATAGAACGGTAATATTATGTGTGGATTGGCTTCTTTTTGGTTGCATTTAATATGGTTTTTTTAAGAAAAAAATTTCCTACTTGCAAGAAGGAATTAGAGGAAATAAAAAGAGTTCAGGAATTCATGGACATGAAGAACTGGGCATAGCAATTTATTAATAATCCTAAATAGTAAAAGATAAAATTGAGAAATGCTATGAGCAAGAAAAGTCAGTCAGAACTCAGCATAATGGCAAATGGCAAATCTAGGGTGAATTCAGGCACCCTAGATGGTTTAAATGGTTAAAATGGCGGAAGAAGTTGAGATACCTGGGAATCTTAGCAGTTGAACAAATTTTTTCAGGGTAAGGAGACTGCTCTCCCACCAAACTGATAGGCTCAGTGTATCAGCTTTAAATCCAAAGACAGAGAAATGTCTAGATCTATGCATATGGCTAATAACACATGGAACGCTATAAATTCAAATAGGTAAGAAGCTCTAAAGAGTCTTCTCCCAAAGACACAATATCCTGGACTAAAAATATTTTTGACTGTATGAAATTTGCAAAAATCCTCAGGAGCTTAAATCCTTTATAAATAGGAAACAAGCTAAAACATCTCCTCAACTCCTGGTCCCACCCTCCTGGGAGAACTTACTCTCCAGTGCCTACTTCAGAAGTGGCCAAGGAGGAGGATGAAAACGCAAGTGTTAGGAGATAATTCTCCATGGCTTTCTCATGTTTCTGTCTAGCTCGCTAGCAGAGGCATTAACTGGTTTGTTCTGGGCCATCTTTGCAAAGATATTTGTATAGTGAGCAGCTGTGGAGAATAGAAATAATGTCTATTCAGGCAAAAGTCTGGAATGTTTACTCTCCAGTATAGTGAAGATAACGTAACCCACACACTGAATCAGGTACTTAATCAGGTACTCTTACTGCTCATTTTTAAGACATGAGTTCTCTAAGTTCAAGACTTTTTTTCCATAATGCAGCCCACTGTGTGATCAAGTATCATTTGACCCTCTTTCTGTCTCCCTGAGGGAACTGGGGCTCAGGGAACAGGCACAAGAAAATTCTGATGTTCTGGCTAGAGCTATTGCTATGAATAATAAGAATTTTTGTCTCTGTCCCAGGAGTCTCATTTTTTCTGCCAATACATGTGAAACTGTGGCAAGCTAACTTGTTAAAAGTTATAAATATGATAGAATCTCAGGTCTCAGGCCTTTTTGTTAGAAAGACCACAGATGATAATGTCAAGGCTACTCACACTCACACAATGTGTTTAAGTATATATGGAGTCAAATTCAAATCTTAAGAGGTTATTCCTAACCAATAATCTCAAGGTAGGGGGTCCCTTGTAATGTCTGCTCAACAAGATATTAGAACTGCTACAGATTAATGAAGTTTTTATGTTCCCTATTTTTGTCTTTTCTAAACATCAGTGTTGTTGTCATATTTATGCAGTTTCTAGTTTCTGTTCTATTACATTTTTTTGATTTATATTCCTTCATAATTCTGTTTCATCTTAATTACTATAATTTTTGTAAGTTTTGCAACTACTAAATTCTCCCATTTTTTTTTCTCTTTCAAATATATCTTGATAGTAGTGGTCCTTTCCACTTCCATAAAAATGCTGGAATTCAGATTGTCAACTTAAATACACACACATACACACACATACCCCAATTGTTGGAATTTGTATTGGGGTTGCTTTGTATCTAAAGATTAATGTGTGGAGAACTGCCTTACTTATACATTTGAGTGTTCCAGAAACACTGTGTATTACTTCATTCATTTAGATCTTGAATGATCCTCAAGAGTTTTATATTTTGTTCCACACCATTCTTATGTATCTTTGTTTAGATTTATTTCTAGGTATTTTTATTTTGATACCATTGGAAATTAGACACAGATTATTTCAATATCTGTTTGTTCCTTTTATATAGAAACACAATCTTTTTAAAAAATATATTGATTTGGGGCACCTGGGTGGCTCGGTTGTAAGTGTCTGCCTTCGGCTCGGGTCATGATCCCAGGGTCCTGGGATGGAGCCCCCCCATCAGGCTCCCTGTTTGGCCAGAAGCCTGTTTCTCCCTCTCCCACTCCCCCTGCTTGTGATCCTGCTCCCCCATCTCTCTTTCTGTCAAATACATAAATAAAATATTTAAAATATATATATATGTATACATTGATTTAATATTCTTCACAAACTTTCTTATTAAAAACAGTGTTTAACTAAAAAAAATTACCCTATAGATATTCTTCCATACATACCATAAGTGAATAATGATTTTTCTCTTCCTAATTCCTTAAGCTTGATTTGTTTTTCTTAGATTATTCTACCTGTTAGTGACTCAAAATTGTTAACTATTAAATGCTTACAGTTAGAATAGCTAGCTGCTTTGTTCCTTTTCTCAAACACTTCACCTTTAAGTAAGATAGCTATAGATTTTTATACTGCTAAATTATTATATTCCAATCACAGAAGAAATAGGTATCTTTGAATTTATATAAATAAGGCATAATTTAAATAATTAATTTGTTTAATAAAATTATATAGAAATATTTATTGGCTACAGCTGTATCTTGAAAACAAGCTCTAGCACATCTCTCTGATAAAACCTTCTATGATGATGGCAATGCTCTCTATTGTCTATCTATACTGAGCCCTTGAAATATGGGCTTGTGGAACCGGAGAACTAATTTTTTTTTCCAGAGAACCAAAGTTTTAATTGTATTTAAGTTTAATTAATTTAAATTGCCATGTGTGGCTGCTGGTTTTTATCTACTGGATGTCGCATCTTTAGAGAAATTATTTTTGTCAAATAGAGGCCATATCTAGCACAAACTTACATCTGGTGCCAAGATTTAAGAGAACAAAGAGTAAAAAGAAAACATCTGAAACAAGATAGTAGGAAGGGAAAAATGAAGGGGAAGGAATTGGAGAGGGGGACAAACCATGAGAGACTTTGGACTCTGAGAAACAAACTGAGGGTTCTAGAGGGGAGGGAGGGTGGGGGGTGGGTTAGCCTGGTGATGGGTATTAAGGAGGGCACGTACTGAATGGAGCACTGGGTGTTATAAGCAAACAATGAATCATGGAACCCTACATCAAAAAACTAATGATGTACTGTATGGTGATTAACATAACATAATAAAATAAAATTAAAAAAAAAGAAAAGAAAAAGAAAAAACTGAACAGAAAAAAAAAAGAAAACATCAGGACATGTTCTAAAACCTCTTCACTCTTTTCACATACTCCCCAAATTTTTGATCACTGAAAAAGCAAGAGGGAGAAGTCTATCATTATCCATAATAGAATGAGACACTGTTTTATTTCCACAGAGTGATGAAGATCCCAAAATGCTTTTCTTCTTAGTAATATTTATGCGGCTATGCCTCCACTTAATACAAAATATTTCTCCCCTCTCACACATTCCATCAGGAAAAACTTTTATTTTTTAAATTTATTCTATTTATTTTATTTTTTTTTGAGAGAGAGAATGGACGCACAAGCCGGGTGGAGGGGGGGAGTGGGGGTGGGACAGCAAAATAGGGAGAGAGAGGGTTTCAAGCAGGCTCCACACTCAGTGCAGAGCCCGATGCAGGGCTTGATCTCAGGATCCTGACTAAGCCACCCAGGCACCCCAGGAAAAACTTTTAAATTTTCAGATGACAACTAAAAAATCTGATAAGCTAATGTGGTCAAGAGTATCAGTAGTTATTGGGGCATAAAAGGATTTCAATTCAGATTTATTTCCATTGCTTCAAACCCCCAGAAATATTATCTTTTAACAAGAAAAGAATAGATTTCAGATGGCCTTCAGAAGGCTAAGGAAAATTTATTTATGAAAGGCTAATCATTTAAGATGCTAGAAGCCTTATCAAGTGTTTGAGCCGGCAACCCTGACCTTGAAGATCAGAAAAGTCACATTAAGCAGTGTCTTAGTTTTTACTGCTGTAATGAAATACCACAGACTAGGTGGCTTAAATAATAAACATGTATTACTTATGGTTCTGAAGGTTAGAAATTTGAGGTTAAGGGGTCAGCATGGTAGGGTTCTTGGTGAAGACCCTCCTCTTGGTCATGTCCTCACAAGACCCTTCCCTGGTTCAGGCATGCAGTGAGATCTCCTGTTGCTTTCTCCTTTTTTAAGGGCACTAATCCATCATAGGGGCTCCACCCTCATGACCTCATCTAAACCTCATTACCTCTCAAAGACTCCACCTCCACAAACCATCACATTCATGATAAGGGCTTCAACATTTGAATTTGGGGTAGACACAAACATTCAATTCACAGTAGGCATAAACCATATATTAAGAAAGACCATGAGGGGTGGAAGAAGACAGAAAGAATGGGGGAGAAAATAATATCTGTTTACCAATATCCCACACTCAATGCACTGTGCTACACACTGAATTCTGTTCAAAAGAATAGTTTAAAATATACGGTAGGATAACAACAAAATTAAGCCTAGGGTGGATATTGATGATTGAACAATCATGCCTGACTCTCTAGTATGGTTTCCAGCATTTTTTTGATTCTCCATGATATTTGATTCCCATTAATGCTTCATTCATTAATTAATGACTTCTATTTTAACAAGATCAAATTAATGGGACATATCCTATTCTTGTTAAAATCATTTTTATTAAAATTTGATTTACTACCCTGCTGTTTTCTGCCACTTCCTATGATAGAAAGGGAGCATTACACCATTCATCAAACTGAGTATGAAAAGAAATTTTGCTCTAAAGAAATTTTGTGGGTTCCTGGCATTTAGCATTTTTGGCAGGAACATATATAAAACCACTCAATCCAGTCAAGCTTTCTTTGAAAGGCTGAGGGGTGTAAGGAATATAATAATTTGATTTCATTGTTCAATCTTCTTTTTGTTTTCCTCACCACACCCATTTGCTTGTAAGATACTTAATTTTATTTGAGGTAAGAAGAGATTTACAATGATACCAAGTATAGCTTGACCTTAGAAAAACAGGGGAAAAAATCTAGAAGCTATTTCTCTTAAAGAAATTATTCATTTTTATAAGTTAGTTGAAAAATAAAAATGAGAAGTCAAGACACGGTACAAATTTTAACCCGTTTCCAGCATAGTGTTCCTAGTTCTACAGTCAGAGTGGTGCCGTCTACTGCCTGAAAGATTAAAGGAGGCATATAGTACACTGTAATGCCCTTGAAATATTTTGACTACACCTTGAATTCTAGGTATCTTTCATAACTCCTGTAGGGATTGTTAAAAAGTAATGTTCTTATTCCTTTCATAAATTAGGTAAAAATCATACTGAGAGCTGGGAAGGTGGAGAGAGGAAGCCCCAGGGGGTGGGAAGCAAGGGGTTTGGCTTTTTAAAAGAAGTTTAGAAAGGAAAATGGGTGTTCACTGACACTAAAGTAATAGCCAGGCCTGCACCAACCACTTCTGATTATATTTCCCATGCAAAAGTTCAGACAAACCTAGACAATCTAATGAAGAGAGACAGTAACAATGGTTCATTGACAGGTGTGGAGTATCACAAGCAAAGCTGCATGTGATATAGACAGCCTACTGAATCTCCTTGTACTTAGATGTTGTCTTATTACAAAAATGCTTTTTTCGATTAAAGATAAATCTAATGATGATGGCCCCACCCACCCCCAAAAAATCAGATGAACATATGCTCTTGAGTGGGGATTAAATGGTGGCAACCACATCAGAAATTTCAGTATGGTATTAGACAAGAATGACTTGGAGAGGTCAAGTCTCTTCGTGGCTCTACTTTGCTTCACTTTGTTTTGGAGGAGAATGATGTTTATCAATGCTTTTGAACAATAAAAGAAAATGGAACAATGTCTTACATGAATTAATTAGGCTAGATGAGAAATCACACTTAATGTTACCGAAGGAGAAATAATCTAAACCTAACCTATCATTACAATAGATGCCATGGAACTGTAAACCACTCACAGCTGCCAGCAGGTAATCCTGCTACATGTGTGAAGGATGCAATGCTTGTAATGGTCAGTGCACCTCTGGCTGCAAATAATAGAGCATCTGATGAAATAAGCTTAACTATGACAAAGAAAAGATAGTAAGAGTTGGCATTTATTGAACACTTTCTATGCAATGAGCATTTTTCTAGGTGTTTTTTCTATTTTATCTAACTCATCCTCATAATAACTGAGATATGTTTATTATCCCATGTTCACAGATGAGAAAACTGAGGCCAAGAAGAAGTCTATACTATAAGACCACAGAACAGAAAATCTCCACACAATTAGAAGCACACAGGTAAACAGCCAATGACTGGTTAACTGGGTAATTAAATGATTTCAAGGCAACTGATCAGAGTCTCTGTGATTTTCTTGGATTTCCTCATGTGGTAACAAGATGGCTTCTACATCTGTAAGGGGATGTTGTTTCCCAAATAAATTCTTGGGGACACAAAGGCAGGATAAAGCCTATAGAACTCATATAAACATTTTGGACAGTAACCTTAGGGTGGAGTTTGCCCACTACAGGATGCCAGCCTGACAAAACCCAAGGATGGTTTTAGTCAGTTTTATTAGGACTCTCTCTCTATTGATCATTACATTTTTTTTTTTTTATAAAACACAACAAGACAAATGTGAGGTGAAATGAAGAACATAATGTCACCAAGAATTTTTAGGCAGACAGCTCTGAAGAGAATAACTAGTACTCTAACAGGTGAATTCTAATTTTTATGGGATAAAATAAAACTCACAGACTGAGAAGTTTAATAAAATTGGGGCTCAGATGCAGCTTAGGTTAGGATCATCAAGCAGAAGAGATGAAACAAGCTCAGAGGATATTTCTATAAGTTGTCTGGTAAAAAGGTCCTGGCCTATGTCATTAAGATTTATTGCTGGGCGCCTGGGTGGCTCAGTTGGTTAAGCGACTGCCTTCGGCTCAGGTCATGATCCTGGAGTCCTGGGATCGAGTCCCACATCGGGCTCCCTGCTCAGCATGGAGTCGGCTTCTCCCTCTGACCCTCTTCCCTCTTGTGCTCTCTATCTCTCATTCTCTCTCTCTCTCAAATAAATAAATCTTTAAAAAAAAAAAAAAGATTTATTGCTGACTCTTAATGCCTCCTCCAAATTGTAAAAATTCCTTTCCTCAAGAAAAGTGTCCTCTTACGTTATATTAACACAGAGGTTTATTGATTTCCCAGAGCATGAAAAACACCACAAAGACAATTCTGAAATGGTGTCATGTTAGGGGAAGTGTGTGTACACTTTTTCTTGCTCATGGGCTCAGAATTTTTTCAAGGAAAATAACATAAGAAGGAGATTCTAGGGATTGGTTGATTTCTCTAGGTGAGGGTATCTGCAAGGGAGGAGAGGTTCTAAGAGAAGAAAATATAGGCAAGTCAAAAGCATCCTATGATTGCTATTACGTAATTTATGATCATGCTTCTTTAGTATAAATAAGTACACAAATATTTGTGAAATGAAGTTTTACAAATTTACAGAATGGCAACCCAGATGGTCTCTTAGGAGAATTCTTTCACAACATTGATGAATGGTTACAAGTGATAAAGAAAAAAAGATTTCCATTTTTCAAAAGCCAGTGTAACTCTGCTTCCAAAACCTAAAAAACAAAGCAGTATAATAGTATAGAAGAAAATTTTCCTGTGTATTAAAAATGTGTATTAGAAAAATAGTGCTTTCCCTTCAGAATGTCACACAATCACATATTCATTTTTCCATTTCCTAATTCCACTGAAATGATAGAAGTATCCAGATAATAATAAATGCAGAGAATTATTGCAATAGCAAGAAAAAAACTAGATGTTCAGAAACACTGAGGAATTAAATATAGAAAGGAATAGAAAAACTTGAAAGGGACACTATTTACTTCCAAATATAAAGTCTTTCCTCAACCTTCATTGCTTTGAAGGATTCTGGTTTGTTCCACTGCTACCCTTGCCTTCTTCTTCTATTATTATTTTTTAAACTGACCAAAAATGCATAGGGAAGATAACTGGAAGAAGGTAGGAAAGCTAAGTAAATGCATCTGAAAAATGAAATTTTCTACTCACAGAAGAAAAAAAAATGTTTTAGAGGAAAGGGAGAGGAAGACTGGAAAGTTCTGGTAAGGATAGGGGTAGTTTGACAGCTGGTGGTAAAATGCGTTTAGGTTTTTTCCTTCATCAATGAGCACATTCTCAACTTTTTTTTTTTTTGATTCTTTCTTTCTGAACCATATTCTACTTACTTTATAATCAGCTCTTTTAAAAACAAAGGTAAACTATAAGGACTATGTAATCTCTAGGCTGCTGGCTAGAGGAAAAAGAAAAAAGGATAAGAGGTATGTACTAATCTGTACAAGGTACTTTGCTTGACACTTTACATACATACATATTACTTTGTTTATTTTTTACAAGAGCACTGTCAAATAGCTATGCATTTTTCAACTTTTGATTAAAGTTTAACACACATGCTATAAGATGCATAAGTCAAGAGCATATGCAAAATGAAAATATCCACGTAACTGTCACCTAGAAGAAAGAACACAATACCACGAGCGTCCCAGCTCCAACTTCACATTCCTATCTAGTACTTAGAACAATGAATACATAGGGGGCGGAGCAAGATGGCAGAGGAGTAGGAGACCTGGATTTTGTCTGGCCTCAAGAATTCAGCTGAAGAGGGATCAAACCATTCTGAACACCTACGAACTCAACAGAAGACCGAAGAAGAGTAGCAACAACTCTCTGAACAGAAAAGCGACCACTTACGGGAAGGTAGGACATGCGGAGAAGTGAATCCAAGGCGATATTTGGGAGGATAGACGGCGGGGGAGGGGGCCTCCACAGGCCGCTTCTGGCAAGTGATAGAGCTGCAGAGCACAAAATCGGAACTTTTAGAAGTCGGCTACGCTGAGGGACGTCACTCCAGTGGTTAAGAGGGAGGTGGAACACTCGCGGGACAGTGTGGTCTCAGGACCCTTGGGGTCACAGAAAGACCGGGGGTGCCTGAGTGCAGCAGAGCTCCCAGGTATCAGAGCGGGGAAGCCGGCTGCAGGGACGGAGCCGAGACACGGGCTCTTAGCTCGGGGTTGCCATAAACGGTGATCTGTGGCCCAGTCGGGCCACTGCTCCTCCAGCAGGGACCCAACAAGCAGCAGAGTCGGGAGACACCCCTTCCTCCCCCGGGAGGAGCGGCGTGGGAGTGCACCGCAGGGATCTGCTGGGTTTGGAGACTCCACACGGGGTCGGGTGCCAGAGATAGAAACACCCGGTCACAGGCCGGGTGAGCACGGAGTGCGGCCGGAGACTGGGGAGACAGGAGTGACTGCTTTTCTCTGGGGGTGCACTGAGGAGCGGGAGCCCGAGCTCTCGACTCCTCGGGATCGGAGATTGGGAGGCCACCATTTTCACTCTCATCCTCCAAAGCTGTATGGAAAGCTTGCAGGGAACAAAAGCTCCCGAGAGCAAAACGGAGCAGATTACTTAGCCTGGACCGACAAGGGTGGGGCAAATCTGCCTCCGGCAAAGACATTTGGGAACCACGACAACAGATCCCTCCCCCCAGAAGATCAGCACGAACAGCCAGCCAAGAACAAGTTTACCAATCAATGAGAACGTGAGAATGCCAGCACGAGGGGAATATTACACATAGAATTCATGGCTTATCATGATTCATTACTCTTTCAAAGTTAATTTTTCTAACTGTATTTTTTTTAATTTTTCTTTTTCCCTTATTCAATCAACATCTTATCAATCCCCTTTTTTAAAAAAAAATATTTTTCATTTTTAGAGTCATATTCTATCCCAAAAATAAGTAGTTACCCTTATTTTTGGCATATATATATATAAGTTGTTCTCTCTTTAAAATTTTGAGATACAGTTTCTTCTAACAGATCAAAATATACCGTAAATCACTAGTGTATGCCTTTGTTCTAGTCTCCTGCCTGATCACATTCTCTGCCTTTTTTTTCTTTTTTTAAAAAATCTTCATCTTCTTTTTTCAAACAACTTCTTACCTTATCAATTCCTTTTATAAAATCTTTTATAATTTTCATCTTTACAGTCATATTCCATCCCTTCATTGTATCAACCCTTATTTTGTACATATGTAAGTCTTTCTTTCTTTAAAATTTTAGGAGGCACTTTCTTCTAACAGACCAAAATACACCCAAAATCTAGTGTGTGGCACTGATCTATGCACTAGCCTGATCATATTTCATCATATTCTGTTTTTTTGCTTTTGTTCTGTTTTTGTTTGTTTTTATCTTTACCTTTTTTTTTTTTCCTCTTTCATTTTTCTTTCTTTCCCTTTCTTTTCCCCTGGTTTCAGGTCTTTTATGATTTCTTTATAGAGTATATTTTCTGGGGACGTTGTTACACTGTTAGCATTTTGTTTTCTAATTCATCTATTCTCCTCTGGACAAAATGACAAGATGAAAGAAATTACCTCAGCAAAAAGAACAAGAGGTAGTGCCGTCTACCAGGGACCTACTCAATATGGACATTAGTAAGATGTCGGACCTAGAGTTCAGAATTATGATTTTAAAGATACTAGCTGGGCTTGAAAAAAGCATGGAAGTTATTAGAGAAACCCTTCCTGGAGAAAAAAAAAGAACTAAAATCTAACCAGGTTGAAATCAAAAAGGCTATTCAGGAGGTGCAATCAAAAATGGGGGCACTAACTGCTAGGATCAATGAGGCAGAAGAGAGAATCAGCGATATAGAAGACCAAATGATGGAAAATAAAGAGGCTGAAAAAAGAGAAACAACTACAGGATCACGAGGGCAGAATTCAAGAGATAAGTGATTCAATAAGACGAAACAACATTAGAATAATTGGGATCCCAGAAGAAAAAGAAAGAGAGAGAGGGGCAGAAGGTATATTGGAGCAAATTATAGCAGAGAACTTCCCTAATGTCGGGAAGAAAACAGGCATCAAAATCCAGGAGGCACAGAGAACCCCTCTCAAAATCAATAAAAATAGGTCAACACCCCGACATCTAATAGTAAACCTTACGAGTCTCAGAGACAAAGAGAAAATCTTGAAACCAACTTGGGAGAAGAGATATGTAACCTACAATGGTAGAAACATTAGATTGGCAACAGACCTATCCACAGAGACCTGGCAGGCCAGAAAGGACTGGCATGATATCTTCAGAGCACTAAACGAGAAAAATATGCAGCCAAGAATACTATATCCAGAGAGGCTGTCATTGAAAATAGAAGGAGAGATAAAAAGCTTCCAGGACAAACAAAAACTAAAGGAATTTGCAAACATGAAACCAGCTCTCCATGAAATATTGAAAGGGGTCCTCTAATCAAAGAGAGAGCCTAAAAGCAGCAAAGATCAGAAAGGAACACAGACAATATACAGTAACAGTCAATGTACAGGCAATACAATGGCACTAAATTCATATCTTTCAATAGTTACCCAGAATGTAAATGGGCTCAATGCCACAATCAAAAGAGACAGGTTATCAGACTAGATTAAAAAACAAGACCCATCCATATGCTATCTGCAAGAGACTCATTTTAGACCCAAAGACACCCCCACATTGAAAGTGAGGGTGGGGAAAACCATTTACCATGCTAATGGACACCAAAAGAAAGCTGGGGTGGCAATCCTTATACCAGACAAATTAGATTTTAAAACAAAGAGTGTAATAAGAGATGAGGAAGGACACTATATCCTACTTAAAGGGTCTATGCAACAAGAAGATCTAACCATTGTAAATATCTATGCCCCTAACATAAGAGCAGCCAATTATATAAGGCAATTAATAACAAAAGTGAAGAAACACATGGACAACAATACAATAATAGTGGGGGACCTTAACACCCCCCTTACTGAAATGGACAGATCATCTAAACAAAAGATCAACAAGGAAATAAAGACTTTAAATGACACAGTGGACCAAACCTACTTCACAGACATATTCAGAACATTCCATCCCAAAGCAACAGAATACTCATTCCTCTCTAGTGCCCATGAACATTCTCCAGAATACATCACATCCTAGGTCACAAATCAGGTCTCAACCAGTACCAAAAGACTGGGATTATTCCCTGCATATTTTCAGACCACAATGCTTTGACACTAGAACTCAATCACAAGAGGAAAGTCGGAAAGAACTCAAATACATGGAGGCTAAAGAGCATCCCGCTAAAGAATGAATGGGTCAACCAGGAAATTAAAGAAGAATTAAAAAAATTCATGGAAACCAATGAAAATGAAAACACAACTGTTCCAAATCTTTGGGATACAGCAAAGGCAGTCCTGAGAGGAAAGTATATAGCAATACAAGCCTTTCTCAAGAAACAAGAAAGGTCTCAAATACACAACCTAACCCTACACCTAAAGGAGCTGGAGAAAGAACAGCAAATAAAGCCTAAACCCAGCAGGAGAAGAGAAATCATAAAGATCAGAGCAGAAATCAATGAACTAGAAACCAAAAGAACCGTAGAACAGATCAACAAAACTAGGAGCTGGTTCTTTGAAAGAATTAACAAGATTGATAAACCCCTGGCCAGACTTACCAAAAAGAAAAGAGAAATGACCCAAATCAACAAAATCATGAATGAAAGAGGAGAGATCACAACCAACACCAAAGAAATACAAAGAATTATAAGAACATATTATGAGCAACTAACTATATGCCAGCAAATTAGATAACCTGGAAGAAATGGATGCATTCCTAGAGAATATCAACTACCAAAACTGAATCAGGAAGAAATAGAAAACCTGAACAGACCTATAACCACGAAGGAAATTGAAGCAGTCATCAAAAATCTCCCCACAAACAAAAGCCCAGGGCCAGATGGTTTCCCAGGGGAATTCTACCAAACATTTAAAGAAGAATTAATACCTATTCTCCTGAAACTGTTCCAAAAAATAGAAATGGAAGGAAAACTTCCAAACTCATTTTATGAGGCCACCATTACCTTGATCCCAAAACCAATGACCCCATCAAAAAGGAGAATTACAGACCAATATCCTTGATGAACATGGATGCAAAAATTCTCACCAAAATACTAGCCAATAGGATCCAACAGTACATTAAAAGGATTATTCACCATGAGCAAGTGGGATTTATCCCTGGGCTGCAAGTTTGGTTCAACATCCGCAAATCAATCAACGTGATACAATATATTAAGAAAAGAAAGAACAAGAATCATATGATCCTCTCAATAGATGCAGAAAAAGCATTTGACAAAAAACAGCATCCTTTCTTGATCAAAACTCTTCATAGTATAGGGATAGAGGGTATATACCTCAATATCATAAAAGCCATCTATGAGAAACCTACAGCGAATATCATTCTCAATGCGGAAAAGTTGAGAGCTTTCCCCCTAAGGTCAGGAACGCGGCAGTGATGTCCACTATCACTACTGTTATTCAACATAGTATTAGAAGTCCTACTAGCCACAGCAATCAGACAACAAAAAGAAATCAAAGGCATCTAAATTGGCAAAGAGGAAGTCAAACTCTCACTGTTTGCAGATGATATGATATTTTATGTGGAAAACCCAAAAGACTCCACCCCAAAACTGCTAGAATTCATACAGGAATTCAGTAGAGTAGCAGGATATAAAATCAATGCACAGAAATCAGTGGCATTCCTATACACCAACAACAAGACAGAAGAGAGACAAATCAAGGAGTCGATCCCATTACAATTGCACCCAAAACCATAAGATACCTAGGAATAAATGTAACCAAAGAGGCAAAGGATCTGTACTCAGAAAACTATAAAATACTCATGAAAGAAATTGAAGAAGACACAAAGAAATGGAAAAACGTTCCATGCTCATGGATTGGAAGAACAAACATTGTGAAGATGTCAATGCTACCTAGAGCAATCTACACATTCAGTGCAATCCCCATCAAAATACCATCCACTTTTTTCAAAGAAATGGAACAAATAATCGTAAAATTTGTATGGAACCAGAAGAGACCCCGAATAGCCAGAGGAATGTTGAAGAAGAAAAGCAAAGCTGGCGACATTACAATTCCGGACTTCCAGCTCTATTACAAAGCTGTCATCATCGAGACAGTATGATACTGGCACAAACACAGACACACAGATCAGTGGAACAGAATAGAGAGCCCAAAAATGGACCCTCAACTCTACGGTTAACTCATCTTTGACAAAGCAGGAAAGAATGTCCAATGGCAAAAAGACAGTCTGTTCAACAAATGGTGTTGGGAAAATTGGACAGCCACATGCAGAAGAATGAAACTGGACCATTTCCTTACACCACACACAAAAATAGACTCCAAATGGTTTAAAGATCTAAATGTGAGACAGGAGTCCATCAAAATCCTAAAGGAGAACACAGGCAGCAACCTCTTCGACCTCAGCCGCAGCAACTTCTTCCTAGAAACATCGCCAAAGGCAAGGGAAGCAAGGGCAAAAATGAACGATTGGGATTTCATCAAGATAAAAAGCTTTTGCACAGCAAAAGAAACAGTCCACAAAACCAAAAGACAACCGACAGAATGGGAGAAAATATTTGCAAATGATATATCAGGTAAAGGGCTAGTATCCAAAATCTATAAAGAACTTGTCAAACTCAACACCCAAAGAACAAATCAACCAATCAAGAAATGGGCAGAAGACGTGAACAGACATTTTTCCAAAGAAGACGTCCAAATGGCCAACAGAGACATGAAAATGTGCTCAACATCGCTCGGTATCAGGGAAATCCAAATCAAAACCTCAATGAGATACCAGCTCACACCAGTCAGAATGGCTAAAATTAACAAGTCAGGAAATGACAGATGTTGGAGGGCATGTGGAGAAAGGGGAACCCTACACTGTTGGTGGGAATGCAAGCTGGTGCAACCACTCTGGAAAACAGTATGGAGGTTCCTCAAAAAGTTGAAAATAGAGCTACCATATGATCCGGGAATTGCACTACTGGGTATTTACCACTGAGATACAAATGTAGGGATCCGGAGGGGCATGTGCACCCCAATGTTTATAGCAGCAACCTCCACAATAGCCAAACTGTGGAAAGAGCCAAGATGTGCATTGACAGATGAATGGAAAAAGAAGATGTGGTATATATACACAATGGAATATTATGTAGCCATCAAAAGGAATGAGATCTTGACATTTGCAACGACCTGGATGGAACTGGATGGTGTTATGCTGAGTGAAATAAGTCAATCAGAGATAGACATGTATCATATGACCTGACTGATATGAGGAATTCTTCATCTCAGGAAACAAACTGAGGGTTGCTGGAGTGGTGGGGTGGTGGGAGGGATGGGGTGGCTGGGTAATACAGTAGGGAGGGTATGTGTGATGTTGAATGCTGTGAATTGTGCCAGACTGTTGAATCATAGATCTGTACCTCTGAAACAAATAATGCAATATATGTTAAGAAAAAAAAAAGAAGTTAGCAGGAGGGGAAGAATGAAGTGGAGTAAATCGGAGGAGGAGAGGAACCATGAGAGATGATGGACTCTGAAAAACAAACTGAGGGTTGTAGAGGGGAAAGGGCTGGGGGGATGGGTTAGCCTTGTGATGGGTATTAAAGAGGGCGTGTGGTGTGTGGAGCACTGGGTGTTATGCACAAACAATGAATCATGGAACACTACATCAAAAACTAATGATGTAACATATGGTGATTAACACAACAATAAAAAATTTGAATGTAAAAAACCATGAATACATAATTAGTTGATTTCACAGGTAAGAAACTTGAGAATCAGAGATTATCCAGGCTCACAGAATTATTGAACAAGATATCTAAATATTAGTGAATATTGCACTCATGTTTCATGACCTTCATAATCTGGCCAATGGTTACCTCTCCTCCAACCTTATGAGCCCCCAAATAGTATTTATTTTCCAAAAAAATCAGTGAAGATCATAACTAGAGTTGTTCTGAGTTTCTTTCTGCCTGTAGCGTACTAAGATTATTTCTGTGGTTCACGCAGTCTGTTATGCAGGTCTTTGATCAATCGTTGCCTCCTCAGAGACCACTGTATGTGAAACTGCATAACCTGCTTATTTTTTGTTGAGAATTTAATATTTGAATATTATAAAGTGGTAACTCTGTAAATTAGATTCTTCTCTTTCCTAGTGTGCTTTATTTTTAACTAATTTACTTATTTTTGATTGTTGAGGCAGTAGTGGTTCATTTGTTTAGTGATTTTCCTCAACTATTTTTGCAAAAACTATATTCCTTTTCATCTGTGGTCACTTGTCTCTTTCACTTAGCTTCTGTTCAACTAATGTTGTGATTTTCAATGTCGCATTTTTACAGAGATTGATTTGAACCAGGAACTAAAATAAAAAACAAAGCCTCCAAAACAACCATTTTTGGAGACATTCTTTTTTAATTTAAGGAAGTTTCTCTCTATTCATATCATTACTTTTACCTTGACTGAGTGTTGAGTTTTTTCAAATGCTTTTTTTGCATCCATTGATATGATCATATGATTTAGCTTGTTATTGTGAATATTATGTAAATTCATTTTTGAATGTTGAATCAGACTTGCAAATCTGGAATAAATTCCATTGGTAATTGGGAATATTTCTGTTGATACATTCTTGGATTTGATTTGCAAGTAGTTTGCTGAGAATTCTGTATATACATTCATAGGAGATACTGGTCTGTAGCTGTTTTTCTGTCACTTCTTTATCAGCTTTTATGACAATTTTTTAGAATGAGTCAGGAGATGTTACATCTGCTTAAATTTTCTTAAAGATGTTGCAGAAAATTGAAATGATTTTGTTTTCCTTAAACATTCAGTAGAATTTACCATCTGGGCCTAGTACTTTTTAATTTTGGAAAATTATTGATTATTGCTTAAATTTTTATAATAGTTATGAACCTTTTCTGATTATTTATTTCTCCTTGCTTAGTTTTTGACAGTTTATGTCTTTCAAGATATTAAGTCCAGTTCATTTAATTGTTCAAATTACTTTATTTTCCTTTAAGGTCCATGGGGTCAGTAATGATGAATTCTCTTTCATTTTTCATACTATATGTGGTGATTAACAACATGTGTGAACTTGACTGGACCACTAGATGACCAGACATTTGGTCAAACATTATTCTGGGTGTGTCTATAAGGGTGTTTCTGGATGTCATTGGCATTTCAATCAGTAGACTGAGTAAAGCAAACTGCCTTCTTTAATGTGGAGGGGCATCATCCAATCAACAGGAAACCCAATAGAACAAGAAGACTAAGTAAGAGATAACTACTGTCTGGCTGCTTTGAGCTGGGGTGTCTGTCTTCCTGACCCACACTGAATATCAAACCTCCCAGCATTGGAATAGAACTTACACCATTGACTTTCCTGATTATTAGGCCTTTGATTTTTTGTTTCTCTCTCTCTCTCTCTCTCCCTTTTTTTCTCCTTGGTTTCTCTGGCTACAGGTATACAATTCTATTGATCTTTTTAAAGAGTGAGGTTTTGATTTTGTTGACTTCATCATTTCTCTGTCTTCAATTTAATTGATTTTGTTCTTATTTTTATTGATCTTATTCTGATTCCTTTAAGCTATATTATTATTTTATTTTGGTTTTCTAAGGTAAAAGCTTAGATTATTGATTTCAGATGTTCATTCTTTTCTATTATATGTATTCAATGTTATAATTTTCCACACATCTTGCTGTTTCAGTGGTCACTGCCCAAAAAAACAAAGAAATAAAGCCGGCAAGCCACTTTTCAGTCTTGAGCCTTACACAGCTGTCCTTAGCTGCTAAATTCTTTCTGATAACATTGTTATGTTGCCTTCACAGTTCTCACACTGGTATTTAAAGTATGTTCAATACACTGTTTGGATATGCTGGTAACTGCCTTTTGAACAGAGCCAACACCACCACAGTCCAGGCAGATGAGTTCTCTTTGGGCTACAGCCTTGGCTGAGTGTGACCCCAGAAGACAGGGTGAGTTATGTATCCAGCAGAACACATTTGGCAGATAGAGGAAGCATCTGAGAATAAGACCATACTTATTGCAGGGACTGTGTAATCTTACTGTTTTATCTTGGCATGTGTTGTATGTAATGGTGATTTATATTTCAATGTATTGAAAACTTTTCATTTTATTCAAGAAATGTGTCACATGTTAAAACCTTAAAAGTTTCTGTAATCTCAAAAAAAAAAAAAAGAAAAAAACACTACCTTTTTTGTATCCCACAAATTTTGGTAAGATATATTTCCATCATAATTTAAAGCCCAAAAAATTATTTTTTATTAAGATTGTCTCTTTGACCCATGTGTTATTGGAAAAATATATTTTTCAATCTCCAAGTATATTTGTGATTTTGTAGCTATTTTTCTTTTATTGGTTTCTAATTTAATTCCACTGTGGTCTGAGAGTACATATTGAATACACTGTATACACTCTATTATTTTAAATAAGTTAAGGTATGTTTCCTGACCCAGAATGTGGTATATCTTGGTAAACGTTCCATGGGAACTTGAGGAGAAGATGTATTCTGCTGTTCTTTGGTGAACTGTTCTACAAATGCTGCTGATATCCAATTCACTGATGTTGCTATTGAGTTCTGCCTGCTGGATCCGTTTATTACTGATAGATGGGTGTTGAGGTCTTCACCTATAATAGTTGTTTATTTTCTCTTCTAGTCTAGTTCTATTAGTTTTTGCTCCACACATTTTGATTCCCTGGTATTAAGTACATATACGTTAAGGATTGTTTGTCTTTTTGGAGAATTGACCCCTTATCATTATGTAATGTCCCCCCTTTTTTATCTCTGATGATTTTCCTGTTCTGTAGTCTTTGTCTGAAATTAATATAACTATTCCATTATTCCACCTTTCTTTTCATTAGTGTTAACATGTTATATCTTTATCTCTTTACTTTTAACCTAGCTGAGTTCTTATATTTAAAGTAGGGTATTTTTTGTTTTGTTTGGATAATAGATGGGTGGGTTTTGTTTTTTATTCTGCCAATCTCTAGCTTTTAAATGGTGTATTTAGACCAGTCACATTTAAAATGATTATTAATACATATGGTTTAATATCTACAGCATCTGTAGCTGTTTACTGTTTATTGCATTTTCTTTTTCTTGTCGGCCTCTACCTGCTTTCTAGGAGTTTTAATTGAATATTTTATATGATTCCATTTCCCTTTTACCATTTTAATTTATATATATATATGTGTGTGTGTGCATGTGTGTATTTTTAGTTGTCGTCCTAGAGTTTACACACTTGAATAGTGGTGATGAAGTTCATGCAAGACCATGAACACTAAGAGTCAGCAAGATTAACAGACCGAAAGGAGAGCTGGAGGTGAGGTAGAATAAGAGAGGAAAAAATGAAATCGACTAAGGAAACTCATTAGGACAAATTGAAACTAAACCTGGTTCAGCCCCGATTACTCTGATGACATACACAAGTTAAACCTTTCATTATGCAGCTGCACTTGTGCCTGGCCCACAACTGGGAGGAGGAGGATCCTGTGGGATTCCAACGCCTGGAGGCCAGTTTGCTGCCCCACCCAAGCGAGATGAGCCGGAAGAGCAGCAACATGCATGAGCTACAATAGTGCCTACACTTTATACCAACCTTCAGAGCTGCTTCACTTTTACCTTCCATATCTCACACACGTTTGTCTTGTGATCAACTCTAAAGTGGGACTATAAAGAAAGGTAATTCTAGGAAATGTAGCATCTGTTCAGCAAGGTCAGATGTGTAGAAATTATAACACACAGCCTTTCAAAATACATATGGAAAAATAACTGTGTAAACTAGCACATGAAGAATGAAATAAACAACACATAATAATTTTTGCAGGTGAGGAGGAAAGTTTCTTTCAGTTTAAGGCAATATAAGGACAAACAGAAATAATTTTAATTGAAAATTAATGTTTGATATAGCTTTGATTGGGAGATGGATGTAGAGTGGGGAAGAAGTTTTGGTTGACTATATAATGGGTAGGAAAGTTAATAGGACTGTGGGTAGAGGGACATAGATAGACTACTTTAACTAGAGTTGAAGAACCATATAAGAGAGCAATAGAAAATAAACCTGGAAAGGAAATGTAAGGCAGTTTGATAACTCACTGGTATAGTGAGACATTATTATTAACTAAAGTGCATACTTTACTGAATTTCCCTTAGTTTCTACCTAGTGTCCTTTTGTTGCTGCTGCTGCTATTGTTGTTCTGGAATCTCATTTGTCTTGTTTTTTTTTTTTTTTTTTAAAGATTTTATTTATTTATTTGAGAGAGCGAGAATGAGAGAGAGAGAGCACATGAGAGGGGGGAGGGTCAGAGGGAGAAGCAGACTCCCCGCTGAGCAGGGAGCCCGATGCGGGACTCGATCCCGGGACTCCAGGATCATGACCTGAGCCGAAGGCAGTCGCTTAACCAACTGAGCCACCCAGGCGCCCTGAATCTCATTTGTCTTGTGATCAACTCTAAAGCGGGACTATAAAGAAAGGTAATTCTAGGAAATGTAGCATCTTTTTCAAAAAAGAAAAAGAAATTTACTTTCCTTTCTTCATCTGTTTTCAGGCAAGAAACCATTAGGTAATTTATACACATGTTCTGCCCTCAAGGAGGTGGATCTATATTACATTTAGTCATCAGTCATGTCTCCTTGGACTCCTGGCTTTGACAGTACCTCAGATTTCCCTTGTTTTTTCATGAACTTGATAGTTTCCAGAAGTATGGGCCAGGTATTTTATTGAATTTTCCTCAATTGGGATATATATGATTTTCTCTTTTTTTTTCCTTATGATTATATTGTAGTTACGGTTACTTGGGAGAAATACCACACAAATCAAGTGCCATTATCATCACATCATATCAAAGGGTACATACTATCAACATGACTTATTACTCTTGCTGTTAACCTTGATCATCTACAGAAAATGTTTGCCAGGTTTCTCCTATAAAGTTACTTCCTCTTCCTTTTCCATACTGTACTCTTTGGAAAGAATTCACTGTGTGCACCCCACACTTAAGGAGTGGGGGGCTATGATCCACCTCCTTGAGGGCAGAACATATGTATAAATTACCTCATGGTTTCTTGCCTGAAAACAAAGGGATGAAGAAAGGAAAGTAAATTTCTTTTTTTTTTTAATGATTTTATTTATTCATTTTAAGAGAGAGCAGTCACAATTGGGCCCATGGGTAAGGGGAGGGGCAAAGCAAGAGGAAGATAGGAGAATCTCCAGAAGACTCCCCCTTGAGTGTGGAGCCAGACTCATGGCTCGATCTCACAACCCTCATCATGACCTGAACCAAAATCAAAAGTTAGATGCTTAACCGACTGAGCCACCCAGGCGCCCCAGGAAAGAAAATTTCTTAAAACAACTATTAACAATATAGCAAATGTGGTAACTAGAATCAGGTTATTTCAGTGTTCTATTAAAATGGTGTACTTCATTCCCTGTATCATGAAAAACATGTAAGTTAATTAAAATATGGAATCTGTCTTAATTTCTTAACAACGAAGGAAAGAAGAGGCATGCTTAGATGTCTAAAATATACAATAAAACATTAGAAATTATGAAAGAGATTCAGATAAAATTTCCTGAGAGTTAATAATTAGAAGTTTATTTCACTGGCAAATTTGTAACATTGCAGACTTTTGACTAGTGCTGGAATTATTAAGAAAAATTCCCATTAAATTTGAAGCTGATAATGCCCATGTCCTGGAATCTTAATGCAACTGGACTAAAATTCAGAGAAAGGGGGCCATAGTACTGGCCAGGATATTGATCTTGATTTTACCAAGAGAACCATTTTGTTCTGATACACAATGGTGACAAGGAGAACTATATGTGGGGCCAGAAGATTCACAGAAGAGCCCATTTATACATTTATAACCAGTATTTCTGGTGAAGAAAACAGTGGCTGCCCAATAAAAACAAAACCCACCAAGAACGTAAATTATTATGTATGGAGTATATTGTTAAAATGTTGAATGTTTGCCAATATGGCAGTTGAAAAACATTTACACTTTTAGAGTCAGTTCTAGTAAAAGGCAGAATTGAAACCAGATTTCAAGGGGTTATAGAGTAAGCAAAGATATTTTTAAAAAATGAATAAAAGGGAAAGTGAAATTAAAGAGTAGAAAAGTTGGCCCATCCAGGAGGCTGGATAATAAGGAACTCTCAGGCATGGGACTTCAGTGCTGTTTGCTTTCCTTTTGTCTCCTAATTCAGCTATTTACTTCTCCTGAGCCAATGAGATGATGAAAAGCTACTGCCGTCTGTGTGTCAGAAAAAGTTGGGCTCCTTTTGGCTCCCAAAGAAAATACCGGCAATAAGTGACAAGAACAACTCCTTAGCCCAAAGTCCAAAGTAAGCCCTGAGAAGAGTGTGTTGGCATTCTCTGACAAAGAAAAGGCAATTTAGAAAGGGAAATAAAAGGCAAAAGGTCTTCCTTGCTTTTGAGGTGGGACAAGAGAGTAAAATAAAATAGTCTGAGCCACAAAATAAATATCCATTGATTTATACTGACATAAATAGTTAAATAAATAAGATAATAAATGAAAGAAAGAAAAAAAGAGAGAGAGACAAATCTGCTGTGTAGAGATATTCCAAATAATTTAGGTAGATACTTTGCCTTTAAAGAGGTGGAACACAATTCTCTACTCATTAAGTGTGGGCTGTGCACACCGAAACTTCATTACACCATGTACAATACATTAAGTAGAGAGGAAGAAACCAGACAAACACTACCTCAGCCAGCCCATCAGGGTCAACATCAGCATTGATAAGTCATGTTAATCGTATGTACTCCTTGGTGTCATGAGAATGGCATCTTAACTCTGTGATCTTCCTCCCAAAACTAAGACCCAACCTAATCATGAGAAAAACAGCAGACAAACTCAAGTTGGGGAACATTCTACAAAATACCGACCAGGACTTCTCAATATTGTCAAGGTCATCAAAAACAAAGGAAGACAAAGCAACTGCCACAGCCAAAGGAGATCGGACAACTAAAAGTAATGTGATATACTGGAAGGGACCCTGGAGGACAAAAAGGATATTAGGTAAAAATTAAGGGAATCTAAATAAAGTATGGACTTCAGTTAACAACAATGTATAAGTATTGGTTCATTAACTGTTGCAAATGTACCATACTAATGCAAGATATTAATCAAAGAGGAATCTGGGTAGGGGGTATATGAGTACTCTGTACTATCTTCATAACTTTTCTGTCAACCTAAAACTATTTTAAGACTAAAAGTGTAAGAAATAGGGACAGTACATAGGAACAGATAACACTGAGGAAAAGACAAGGTAGTGAATGTAATACATTCTGCATGAAATTACTAAAGTATACAGAAAGGAGTATATTGACAGGGCAGAAAGTGTGTGAGATTCGAAGTATGCAGCAGGTAGAAGGGGTATAAAATGAAGGGCAAAGAGCATCAATGTCCTAACAGTGAAGTACCTGGACACGGAAAAGATTTCACAAAAAATGTGTAGCTCTTTGCATAAATGCATATAAATAAGGAAAACGGCAGAAAGGCAAAAAGAAAATAGGAGTAGACCTGAGTCAATGGCCTAGCTATTCCCAAGGAACATGACACTTGTTTTTAATGAAGACAAACTGCTGTTCAAAACTCAACTCACACCTCCATGTGTTCTGGTAATTAGTTGTTGATATTGAATAGTAAAGCTTGATAAGAGTGCTCATTAGACCAACAGACAATAAGATTTTCAAGAATTGGGACTATATTATTTAAATTGTAGCATCTAGCAGTTATTATGTAAATGTTTGCTAAATGAATGAATACTTATACATTTATTACAATTGCTCTTTCTTTTCTCTGTAACAATCGTCCCTAGTACTTGTGTATGTGTGTCTGCGCATATGTGCACACTGGACCTTTTTCATTATTCAGCTCATTGTTCAAATATCTTCGTAGAGAGGCTTTTCCTGATCGCTAACATGAAATGGATTGCCTGTCACCCACTGCTGTCACTCCCTATCCCTTTACCCTTTTGTATTTTTTTTTTAACATACAACATATCTGAAATTATTTATTTATACATGTCTTTGTTCATTGCCAACTAAGTTGTAAGCTTCCTGAACACTGCAGTCATCGTGGTTTATCCCAAAATGATACTCAGAAATATTAACAAATTAGATTCCACAATCTAAAATGACAAGGTTGAAAAAGTGAAAGCAAACATACTTCAGAAAGTTCATCAAATCAGTAGACTTAAGGATATAAAAATTCACCAAGGCCTAAAAGGGAGATATACTACAACTGACTCAGCCCTAAAGCCCACACTTTTTGATGGACTAAAGGCTTATTTTGTATGTTAGGAACTAAATGTCCATTATTCTATAAAGCAATTTGGATTTAATATATGAGCAGAAGCAAGAAAAACTGAAATAAAGACTTGATAACAGTTTCATAAAAGTTGCTCCGTCTACCAGAATCTCCAACTGTGTCACAGTCTGACCCTGCAGGTTTTATCTTCCCCATCTGACATGCCCTTCCTCTGTGGTATCATCTGATGCAGTGGCTTTAACTACCATCTATTCACTGACAACTCTTAAATGTTTCTGTTCCACTCCCCTCAATTCCAGAATCAAATAGCTAACTACCCACCTAACAGCTTACATAAAGACATATTTGATATTTGAAATTTAACGTTGTCAACAATTAACAACTGTTAATTGTCCTAACTGTTAATTCTCCAATACGTGTGTTGCCTCCCACCTAATCCATCTCAGTTAATGAATGACATGTTCTGATCAGTAATTTTGTTAGAGTTCCCCTTCACTCTTTTCTGTCATACTTCATATATAGTATGTGAGGATGTCCTAAGGATTTATGTTCACAGTATGTCCGGAATTAGTCACCTTCTCAATTCCTCCACCCAAATGCACCTGACTCAAGTCACTACCATCCCTCTCCAGTTACAAAGGTAGCCTCCTAACTGGTCTCATGTCTATTCCCTTGCCTTTTTTCAATGCAGTAGCCAGAATTATCTTGTTAAAATATAAATCAGGGCAGGGGCGCCTGGTGGCTCAGTCAGTTAAGCATCCGACTCTTGATTTCAGCTCAGGTTGTGATCTCAGGGTTGTGAGATGGAGCCCTGCATAGGGCTCCACACTAGGCATGGGACCTGCTTAAGATTCTCTCTCTCCCTCTATTGCTCCCCCAACCCTAAAAAAAAAAAAAAAAAAAAAATCAGGGCATGCCACTGCTTTACTCAACCCTTCAGTTGTTTCCATTTCTCTCAGGGCAAAAACCAAGTTGTTCAATGGACAAGGACCCACCTGATTACCTTTCTGATCTCATCTCTTGCTGCTTTCCCCTCATCACAGTCTTCCAGCCATGTTGAATCCTTGCTACTTCTTAAACAAGCCCAACATGCTCAGTTCAGGTCTTTGTGTGTATTGTTCCTTCTGCCTTAAATGATCTTCCCTCCAGATATGGGCATGATTGTTTCTTATCTGCTTCAGGTTTTTGACCCGAATACCACCTTCAGTTAAATTTGAATTCCTCCCACCCAAACCTCCCTTCCAACATGACAGTGCAGATCATCATATCACATGTTAGATATTTAGCTGATTTATAATATTTATAGTCTCTCTCCTCTTACCAAGCTCCATGAGGGCAGGAATGTGTGCCTATTTTGCTGAATGATGACTCCTCAGAACCTAGTTCTGGGTATGGCATTATGGTATAAGTGTTCATAATTTGTTGTATAAATTTAGTAAATATGATTAAAATAGAAGAAAAAAGTTTACTATTTGAAAAAAAAATACATTGTTTTAGACAAAAGCTTTCCAAAAAGTGAAGCAGTGAACAAAATATCATTATATATATTGTAAATATCAAGGGCCACTGGTCCATGTAATTACCTCAATTTTCCACATCAGCACCCATGAGGACCATTAAAATACTGATAATATTCACATTTGCCCAGTGTTTTAACTTGTAAAGCCCATGGGTTGCTTTTGTTGATCTTCTAACCATTATACTACCATAAGCTGCAAAATCAAAGCAAAAAATAGATAAATTTTTGTGAAACAAAAAAAAAATTTGTGGAAAGAGGTTCTTAAGACAAAAGAAAAGAAGAAACAATAAGCACAGTGTGCTGATAACAAGACACATTAGTTATTATAACAATAATCTGCTTGGGTTGTTATAAAAAGATAGCACAGACTGAATGGTTTAAACAGCATACACTTACTTTCTCACAGTTTTGGCGGTAGAAGTCGAAGATCCAGGTGCCATAAGGGCTGGCTCCATCTTAGGCTTCCTTTCCTGTTTTGCAGATAGCCAAGTTCTTGCTGTGTCCTCACATTGCCTTTCTTTTGTGTGCGTTCAGAAAGAAAAAGAGAGCTCTGGTGTCTCTTCCTCATCTGATAAGGACACCCATCCTACTGGAGTGGGGCCCCAACCTTATGACTTTATTTAATTACCTCCTTATTGGCCCTATTTTCAAATACCGTCACAATTGGGATTAGCACTTTAATGTACGAATTTTGAAGGAACACAATTCAGTCCATAACATGCACATACTCACTTTTTACATGAGTCAGGATAGTTCAAGTTGCAAGGAATAGAGACACTCTACCTCAGTAAATGGACATTTATTATAAGAGACATCTCAGGATACAAAGCTCCAGTGACCTTATTGTTTTTTAGTGTACTGAAAATGAAAATATTTATTCCTTACTGTAGGGCTTTACCATCAGCTCACTAAGTCACCCTTTTCTATCTATCTATCTATCTATCTATCTATCTATCTATCTATCTATCTATCTATCTGTCTGTCTGTCTATCTATCTATCTATTTATCTATCTATCTATCTATTTTTGCTTCTCTGTCTCCTGGTGACTGACTCTCTGTCTCATATTCAGAAGTCCTGAGAAGGAGTAAGATTTTCCTGACTTATCACAACAGAATACTGAGGAGCCTGCTGGGTAGAACTATTTCACAAAGCCTTTTTTTTAGCTGAATGATCCACCTACTAATGTCTATCTTTTTGCTCTGAACTACTCTCTGTCCGAAGGGCTATGATTATTTTATGGTGGTAATGTACGAATAGTATTCCAAATGAGAGGATTTCCTTTCTTAATTATCTTTTAAGAATTCCCTATAGCAAGCCCATCATAGCCTTGAGCTATGGATATAGTTTATCAGCTATGGATATAGTTTATCTAGTATACTTTGTCTAGTTATTAAAAGGGACTTGAAGTCTCCTAGCCACTGACCATGACCACTTCTGACACTTAACAGGTGCCATATGAGTCTGCTGTGGGAAAGACTGTAATGCTTATTAAATACCCATTTGCAACCCTAAGTTTTAAAATATTTTGCAGAGCCATGAGACTTGGCCATTGGGTTGTGTAGAAAAGCAAAATATATAGCCAAATCAGTAAAAATATGCCTACAGACAAACATGCATGGTTCTCTAGTCTCTCTTTTTATAACAACCAAAAGGTCATTTTTTTTTCCTGTGGGTGTGTGTGTGTTTCAATAATGGAGGCACAAGATAATGGAGCATAGCATAATCAAGAAATAGTTTGTCTTGAAAACCATAAATGTCATCTGCCAGGTTGTAAAATTATTTGGGGGTTATTGTTATCACAGCATAGCCTTTCCTATCGGTTATTAAAAACAAAAAAGAGAGAGAAAGAGAAAAGGAAGAATTTGTTGAAACGAACAAAAGCCTAAAATTCATGGCTTTAGTTTAATAGTTAAGCTTCATTGTTGAGAGTGAGGGAGAATAAACTATAAGTCCAAAAAGGTAGTGACCCACATAATAAAATGGCAAAATACAAGGCAATACTCTTATCTGTGGAAATCTGGAAAACAATTCCTGTATCATGAACTTTTAGCTCTACACAAAGAACTCGGCAAAGGACATTAGTGGTAGGCTTTACTTGTTCTCAGATGCATCAGGAAGGCACTGAAGGAAAGAGCTGAATTCAAGGAAGGACTACTGGCTTCGTGAGCAGAAATGAAGGAAATGGAGAAATCTCAGAAATTGAGGAAGTAGTTGCAGCGCAGAAAAGCCAACTTTCAAGTGCACACAATCAAAGGGCACCTGGCTGGCTTAGCTGATGGAGCATGCTATTGATCTCTGGTCATAAGCTGAGAGTCAAATTCTAGATTGAGAGAATTTAACAGATATGTAGCAAAACCTTTTAATTGACTGGATTGCCTCTGGGGAAAGATTAGACTAAGGTGCAGCACCCAGTAAATCCTCTCCGTTTATGAAATAATTAGTAGGGAAACTTATAATAATGACTGGCTCTTTTAACTAATCACATAAACTCAAAGTACCCATCTTTAAATCCATTAAGTATATGAAAGGGTGAGTGGTAAGAAAGAGGGAGAGGGTAATATAAAGCAAGGAATTATGTCCAGCATGAAAAGTATATTTGAAATAGAACTGTGGGCAGGATTACTGTCACGTGATATGGATGAAATACAGTTCATTAGAAGCATAGTCACCAAGTTTTAGAATCCAGACTGAAAGAGACTATAACTTAAAGAGCACTGGGACACTAACCTTTTATAGAAAAAGTGGGTTGAGAAGGCTGCACAGCACCCAAGAAGAGATTATTTCCCAGCCTTAGATATGCCCAAGATGGATAATAGAGAAGGAAGACTAGTAGAGGGAGAAAAAAATCTTGGAGGGTGTTGGACAGTGGAACAATTCTCAGAGTGAGAAATTTGGGCCCAATCAACAGTTTCCTTATTTGGGGTGGGGACTCACACAATGTCTGTCCAGTGAGTTTTCAGAGGATTTATATAATTCTTCTCAGTCTTGAATTGAAATATTTATTTTAGCTACATCAATCCTATTTACCACTGCATATTGGATGTGTCTTTTTAAGTTACTTGGTCTTGAGACCAAGAGGAACCAACTGTGAGGTCAATGTAGAGAGCACCATACATTACCTAGGTATCCTAAACTTTGAGCTGCCTACTCAAGAAATGTAGGAGTTGTCTCCCTCTGGAAAAGGGAGTAAGGGGAGAGCTTGAAACGAGGATGGCTATGACAGAAACAATAATGTTCACCTGTATTCTGACTGACATTTTCCAGCTTCCTTAAAATTTACACAGTCATATGGTAGTTCTACTCAATAGGCTGTGAGGGAAAGCAACCTCGGCCACCTACTCGTTTTATTGGTAAAAATCCTTGCATACCTTTTCAGCCTGTTTTCCCTAACACTGCCTGAGTCAGAAATAAACCTTTGCTGTGTTAAGCCTATGGGATTTCATGATTAATGTTTTTTAACTCCATGAAATATTCAATCCTAACTAACCTTATGTCTGGTAGCCTCCCATTCCTGCTATGGTCAATAGGACTATTTCAATTTTCCTTTCTCATTAGCATTTTTTGGGCTCAGGTAGGAATATCGGGCAAGGGCTATTTTAACCTCTGAAGGTTTTCTTTTAAATGACTGGCAGTGCAAAAATATTATTTTGCATCCTGGAAGGGATTTTAAAGCAGGAGTGAGTCAGCCAGATACATGTGATAAATGGCAATTCCACTTTTGCATCCCATAGTTGGTGGTCTTTTAAATCTTCAGTTTTGAGCAGCATAGGCCACTGCTGGGTTTAAGTTTGTATCAGTGAACCCAAAAAGTTATGAAAGCTACCAAATATGGCTCATATTAACACACAGTGTGTAATTTAACCCATGCACCTCCACAAACAAACAAGGAACCAATCATCTCAGTATAATTACCTATTTGATAAGCTTTCTCATCAGGAGCCCTTAAAATTTCATATTTATTAATTCTTTCTTGGTTTCTTTTAGAAGATTCTATAAAAATTCCCTCATAATCCATTTCTTTCTTTGTTAATCTGACTTTTTGACATTTTTCTCAGGTCCACAGGGCATTCTGATAGCATTTGCTCTAACGTAGGGATAAATTAAGAACAGATTTGTATGGTTTTTAAGTGTTGGGAGTCTCCAACACCCCAGGCACTTTCAATTCTTCCTAAATAATTGCATTCAAATTCCTGGGTGCCAGACCTTTGACTACTCATGTCCTGATCTTGACCTTGAAATCCTATTATCTTTGGACCTCATTTCTTTAAAATGCACTACACATATCTCAAGGGCTAGTTTTAAGTTATCTCAGAGCATCAGTTACAGGGAGAAAACATACCTTAAAATGTTCATCTGATAACACTGTCTTTTCTCCCCTTTGTCTTGTGTTTTTTTCTATGGTAGTCATTTGAGGTATGAGAAGTAAACCTTTCCATCTACTGTGCCTACATCACTTAGAACATTGAAGTATTCCAAAGCCGCAGACAAAGCTCTGCTTTTAGTCTTTTGGTAGAGAAATATTTTATATAATAGCTTAATCACCAACTTCACAGACAAATCATGAGCTACTACATGCTACCTTCAGCCTTGTACCACTGCCAGTTCCATAACCTCCAAGCCTTTATGAGGATCCATTACTTACACGTTAACTTGCAGTAACTATTTTAGATGGCATTTTATTTTTTCATACTACAAGGAACATGGACTGGCTTTGGTTGCCTGTTAATGGTGGTTAAATTCAAGAAAAAAAAAGTTTCAAAAGCTGTATAAGCAAGACTCTTGAACTGGAAACTCATTCAGGTCACAATTACTATCCCTAGCAGTCCTCTATCCCATGGATGTAATGTCTAAATTTATTTCCTTTTTCCCTCCTGACAGTTGCATATACTTACATACTTCACACACACACACACACACACACACACAAACACACCCCTAGACACATGCACATACGTGTACTTTTCCAGGTCCATAGGTTTTTATTTCCTTTTTCTTCCTATAGACTTGCTCAGATTCTGTTGCCACTGTAACCTGTTGTTAGCTGATGCTTTCACAGTAAACCTAATTCCTGATTATGTTAGTTTAGTCTGTCATGATCAGATATAGACTACTTTTGTCCAGCAGAAACTTTAAGACCACCTCTTAATTTCCTGGCCCAACTATCAAAATAGCTGATTTAGGGTTAGTATCACGTGATGCAAGATATGACGATCAACACAAAATGAACCACCAAGCCTGCTTTTCTTAGACGCAGCCTATAGGGAAAGAGAAAGTGGACCAAGGAAGGCCTTCTTAAAGTGGTTAAAAGTGAAGGTGACGGTAGATATATTTTGGGATATTGCTGATGAATTGAATGAGACAGATAAAGAGAAAAATAAAAGATGAATGACAGGTTTTTGACCCAAACAACTGGTGATTTGCAATTTACTTTACTGAATGAGAGAAGATGGGGCAGAAAGGATAGGAGGAGGAGCATCACATGTCACTTTGGGCATGCTAAGTATGAGAGGCCCATCACATATCTCAGTGCATTTGCTGAATCAGCAGCTGGCTGTATGTAATCTAGTAATCAGAAGAGAATTTTGGCTGAAGGTAGAAACTCAGGGATTACCAGCATTCTTTTAGAGGCTGTGGAGTGGAATTTATGACTATTAAGATTGTAGGAAACAGCTATGTATTACCATATATAAAGATGGCAGTAAACCTGGAGGTGATAAAATAATAGCAAGAGTGATAAGGGGCTACTTTGCATTTTTTAACACTTTATAATTTTTCAATGAGTAATCACAGCAATAGTCTATCCTTATATGAATCATGTCAGAGAGAAAGGGGAGTTCCTAATGTCTTTTAATATGAGGACTGAAATACCAATTGTTAAAAGTTACTTATACACAGATGCATGCATAGACCACAGGAGATCTGGGACTAGCTTTTAGATTGTCCTCACAAGCCTATGCTTGCTACCTCTACATCTTATGCTTTAGGTGGACTGACTTCAAGAAAGGAGACAAAGAAATCTCCAAACCTTACCAAGATTTCATATTCTATAAAACTGGAAAAATGGATTTCCCCAACAATTTTCTACTTAGGACAATGAGGGTAACATGGGAACTCCCCCATATCTAGATCTGGAATAGGGTTCCTGAGAGGAAGAGATGTCTATTCATGATGTACTGTCAGAATGTGTGATATTTGCTTAGATACTAAGGTTAACATGCTGGGGTTATATTCTATTTATTTCTAGAATTGATTCTCCACCAACACACATTTCCAGGTTTTTTTCTCTTTGCAAATGGTCAATCCAATTCCTATAACATTTACACTGCTGATACAAAGTCACAAGGCCAAACGCTGGGAAAGATGAAAATGTGTTTATTAAAATCATGCTTGTGCCTTCTCAAAAGCAATGCAAAGGAGAGGATAAAGTCTAAGTCCCAGGGATACGAATTAAGAAAATCTTATAAAGTAGAAATTTGAACTTGTTTTTCTTTCTTTTCTTATTTTTCAACAAGAAAATTAACTTTTAGTAAGAAAATTCCTGGACTGATAAAGATCCTGCACCAAGAGGATTTTTATCAACAGTGGTAGACACAGATGCCTACCATCCTTTACCATTCCTTTTGGTATGGGTACCTTGGTTTTCTAATAGGAAACTTTCTTCCTCTCAGCTCATGTGGCCATGTAGGTCTGATCTCAACTACTGATACAAGGAGAGCCAGGCCTACTCATTCAGGGGATATCACTTCTCTGACCAGAACAATTAATCCATGGATGGCCATGTAACTCAAAAAGCTAATGGTATTCCTTCTCAAACTATTAATGAAAGAGAATTCTATCCTCACTGAAACTCAGTTGATAGGAAACTCACCTTGACATAGGTGGGGCTCACAATGTTGAGAGAGGCTGTTAAAGAATGAAGCCAGCAGAGAAGATAGAAAGTCTAACCTATAAAGAGATGGACCTGATAACTTTGCTTGAATCTCTGTACATTAGAATTATAAAGCATTTATTTTCTCCTTATGCCTACTTAAATGGTTTCTCTGTTTCACGCAACTGAAATATTCTCTTCTAACAAATTGATATTCAACTATAGTTCTTTTTGTAGTATGGTCTCCAAGCTGTGCCAATGCTGAGATTCAAATTTTGCCTACTTATAAAATATTGGAAATTTTTGAAAGACACTGTCATGAAGGCTTTCACTTTAGAGGAACAAATAAAGAAGTTAATAGGGAATCTGATTCTGGGAAAACTAGTCAATAGAATGACATCAGTTCCTTACCAGATCTCTTGGAATGGATTCAGATGACTATAACCTGAGGGGTCAGAAATCTAAAATAATAGAAACTCTTGACATTGATAAAACCATTTCAGTGTGTGTGTATGGGTATGGCTGTGTGTGTTTGTAAACTGGGAGTGAGTACTGAGGATTAGATGATAAAATGTGACTGGAAACTCTACACTTACAGAAAAAATTGGCAACTTTGATAATTGGGAGAGAACACAACTGGTGGTCATCAGTTATCTTTTAAGGAACAAAAACAGCCATGAGAGCAATGAGGCACCCTCTGGTTGTTTCCTGAGTCAAGAGCATTAACAGGAGATAACCAGAATTAGAAATGAAAAGCTAAGGGCACTTCTTGGTTTCTATACCTGGTGGATATTTATTAAGATAAGGGGAAATTTCAAGAAATAGCAAGTTAAGAGATTTCAGAGGTTGTACACTAACAGTTTAGAGACAGATTATGAAATTTAGATCATTAGTATTAATTTGAATTATATCTACCAAGTATTTCATATGAGGATATCATGATGGCATTTTTTTGAATTCCTTTTTCTTTAACTGAAACCCAAAAGCGTAATTTTTTCTTTGCTCTTTGAAAAGAAAAAACATCTCTGCTCTGCTAGTCTTTAAAAATATCCTATTTCTTAGGGGCACCTGGGTGGCTCGGTCATTGAACATCTGCCTTTGGCTCAGGTCATGATCCCAGGGTCCTGGGATTGAGCCCCACATGAGGCTCCCTGCTTGCAGGAAGCCTACTTCCCCCTCTCCCATTCCCCCTGCTGTGTTCCTTCTCTCGCTTTGTCTCTCTCTGTCAGATAAATAAATAAAATCTATTTTATATATATATATATGTGTGTGTGTATATATATATATACACACACACACATATATATATATCCTATTTCTTAGAACCCTGGAACTTAAACATTGGAAAAAGATCTCAAAAATACCCCTGTAGTTCTGCTGTTTTAATCTTATTAATAGAACCCTTTTGGAGATTCAATGGTCCTTAGAAATCACCCTTAGAATCTTCTGCTTTATTTGAAATGATTGGATAATGGGTACCTTTTATGGATTTATTCCCCTCGGAGATTACTTTTATACTACTAACTTATGTTTTTATTTAGGATGGTTGAGAGATGGGATATTATAGTTAAATAAATGTTATGGTAAATTATTACTAGATACTGGTATCATCCAAGTGTAATGATTTGTTTATTTATGTATTCCAGGAGCCCTGTATATGATCTCCCTTAAAAAGTGACCATAAATTAACTGTCCTATAGCAACTCCCTGTACGTCCTAATGCCAAAGGGCTTCCTACTTAGATTTTCCTACTTGTGACTATCTCTCCTTTTGGACTTCCTGCCATAGTTGACCCAGATATGAAGTTAATCACTTTTCTTATTCATCTCAAATTTGATCTTATCTATAGCCAACAGTCTTAGTTACCAAGTCTAAAGAGTCAAGTTTAAGAAAATATGCATTAACGCTAAAAACTTCTTGAAGTATAGTTTAGATTTCAAAATACTATGTAAATAATTTTAGCAGTGACTACTATTTGATTTTATCCTCTTTTTTTAAAAATTTTTTACCTAATTTCTATGTTTTATCCCCTAACTCACTAGTTTTTGTTAAGTTCAAGTGTTTACATTTGGATTTTGCCACGGACACATGACACTAGGAGTATTTAGCATATGACATTAACAAAAGATATAACCAATTAAAATGCATCAAGCTTCTATAGAAATTGCTATCTTATTCAGAAAAAAAAACAAAAATCTATCATGTTTATGAATATGCCTGATCAATCTACATATAAACAGTGACCTTTTATATTTTCCTGGTTCTGTGTTAAATCTTAGAGATAATCAATGGATGTATCAAAATCCCTCCTAATCCCTAAATCAAAGTAGGGGGCTTTTGGCTAAAGAAATTCAAAATACTTTTAAGAAAACTATTTATTTCACCACTTCAAAATAAGCAACTACCTGGATCAGTTATGTAAAAGTAAAGAATTATGACCCAGACACTGTGCTAAGTCTTTTGTATGTTATACCTTCTCTCTTTTACTACTACTGAAATTCATATTACCAGATCACTAACCTATTGTACTGGGCTATTCATCACTGAACTTATATGCTGACATCACGTGTACGATCCCTACTCAACACCAATAAGATAGAGATAGAAAGAAGCAAGTGCAAATCCTAGGAAAATCTTTATAACAAAAGAGTTGGGTCCTCAGTGGATAAAGTATTTACAAAGTAACCTCAGGCATTAAAAAGGAAGTAAAAGAGTCAGTCCATGTTTTACACTGGCCAGAGAGGAAATATAAACCCTTTTATTCTGTCTTGTCGTTTGTCTACAAATTTGTTGTTCTTTGTTAAGATGCTATATAATCCCAAGTTCTAACCACTTCTTTGAGTTATTCATCACTGAGCTTCTCCTTTATATATGTGAACTACATGTATGAATAAATTGCTTGCTTTTCTCTTGTTAATCTGTCTTTTGTGAGTCTAATTTGCAGGGTCCTGGGGAACCTAAGAGAGTAGAGGAAAAAGGTTTGTTTCCTCCCCTACAATATAAAATACAGAGTTTAAATAATATCAGAGTGAATTAGTTAATCTTATTAAGAGAAAAATCTTACCGAGATTACCAGAAACATATATTTGTTTAAAGTAAAACTCTAATTTCTTCCATAGAACTGATCTCCTAAGATATCTATTTGGAAATATTTGGCAAACATAATTAAATATAGTCACTCTTTATAATTCAAAGCATTACATCTGAATTTGTTAAAAATAAATCTGTGGTGGTTGAAATGGTTTCTGTGTTAAGGAATAAAAGTGAATGGAAAAGACTGTTTTCAGGTAACTTTTTGTGGAGATACACTGAAAGGTGGTCATGGTATACAAAGGCATACAATCAACCAAAGATTTTGGCCCTTCCTTCCTTCCTTCCTTCCTTTTCTTTCTTTCTCTCTCTCTCTCTCTCTCTCTTTCTTTACCAATCAATCAAACAGTTTTAAGAGATTGTCTAGTCAATCTCTGAGATGTCTAAATGCAATCTCACTATGGCTAATTTCTGCTTCTTTGTCTTCAACCTCTATCCTTTCCTTTAAGAAAACCCTTTCCCATACAAAAACTTAATTTTTTTCTTACTTCATCTGACTGAAATGGTTTCTCTACAGACATGGTATTTTTCTTGGAAATTGCTTGCTTTCATTCACACTTGGTACATATTTTAAAATTTAGACATATGAACATACATATAAAACATAAGATACAGCCTCGGTTAAAAGTCACTAGTGATATTTACTCATTTTTTTCTTTCAATATTTTAGATTCATAATGATGAATCTTTACTTTATAAAAACTTGGACTTAAATGATTATCTTTGATACCTCATCTATTTATGTAAATTCCGTAGTTTCACTGATCTATTTTTTCAAAAGAAAGGTTGCTCACATAATAAGTCATATTTTTCAGACTAAAGTGTTCCATTTGGAAACTAGGAAAATAAGGAATCCACTCTTTTCACATAGAATCAATGAGCTCAACTGCATTTTCTTTCTTTTTTTTTTTAAGATTTTATTTATTTGACACAGAGAGAGCAAGAGAGAGAGACAGAGAACAAGCACAAGCAGGGGACAGCAGGAACGGCAGGCAGGGGAGAAGCAGGCTCTATGCTGAGCAAGGAGCCTGATGCAGGACTCGATCCCAGGACCCTGGGATCATGACCTGAGCCAAAGGCAGACATTTATCCGACTAAGCCACCCAGGTGCCCTCAACTGCATTTTCAATGATTTATTTATTTATTTATTTATTAAAGATTTTATTTCTTTATTTGAGAGAGAGAGAATGAGAGATAGAGAGCATGAGAGGGAAGAGGGTCAGAGGGAGAAGCAGACTCCCCACTGCGCAGGGAGCCCGATGTGGGACTCGATCCCGGGACTCCATGATCATGACCTGAGCTGAAGGCAGTCGCTTAACCAACTGAGCCACCCAGGCACCCCTCAATGATATATTTAAGAGCTGGGATAAGGCTATCCTGCTGCAAATCACAAATTTTACTCCATGTCTAAATGTTCAACTGCACATGAAATCATAAATCATATTTTCAGTATATGTGTTTGAATGTAGTTTTCACTAATTCAAGTAGGCCTCTCCTTTCAGAAAATCAAAACATCTTTATGGAGTACCTTCTGAATGTCAATTCCTACTAAATCTCAGGGGTTCAACGATGTATAAAGATGATGTCTTTACTCAAGGATCTCACAGATTGTATTTGCATATTTAAGCTTTCTTTTGAGCTCTGGGGGAAAGTATGCTCTCACAGCTTAAGATTTATGCTGCAAATTGAGTAGTTCTTTCATAATGTCTGATTGGATAATGCTATTTCTTTTTTGAACAATTTCTGCTTGCATATAAAAATGTGTTAAAGAGGCAAATTCTAATAACAATTTCATTTTATTAATAATGGAGGAAAATATTCATTTGCAGAGAAAAACAGTTCAGGTCACTTCCAATCCCTTTATCCTCTCTTTTCATCCTTTTCTGGGGTTAAACTTACCTAAATAAATGTGTGTGTGTGTAATATATAAATATATATTTTAAATATACACATTTTATATATTTATATATAAGTACATAAATATAAATATATATAAATACATAAAAATGTATTTTTACAGGAATGATATTTTTACAGGAATAGTATTTAAAATATTTAATTACAAGTAAGGCATGTTCACTAAAGTCAGAATTTTTCCTGAGCAAATGAACAGGTATCGGCGCCTGGGTGGCTCAGATGGTTAAGCATCCGCCTTCGGCTCAGGTCATGGTCCTGGGGTCCTGGGATCGAGTCCCACATTGGTTTCTCCCTCTGCCTCTGCTTCTCCCCCTGCTCATGTTCTCTCTCTCTCTCTCTCTCTGTGTGTCTCAAATGAATAAATAAATCTTTAAAAAAAAATGAACAGGTATCATTTATAACTGCAATAATTATCAGTTAAATACTAGCCCTAGTTTTAGCAAATGGAGTTTGGGCTATCAATACATCATCACTGACATCAAGCAGCAGAGTCGCACTACAAGAGTTATTTTTTTCTAATTCATGTTACTTTGGGCAGGAGAATTTTGAAAGGATGTCAGTAACATAGTTTTAGAATGTCTCTGAACATTTGCACAAAAATAAATACATGTGTCAGGAGAGCAAAACAATCATATGGCCAGCATCCACAACAAAATTAAGTGACAAGGCACATCCATAGTCCCCAAAATGTAAGTGGAACAACAACAACAAAAACAATAAAAGACCTGTGTTGTATGCAGTAGTATAGAAGGCAGCAGAAGGAAGGAGAAGGTAATTTGGAGGTCCCACTGGAGAGCTTAAGGGAGCAAGGTAAGAACAGTTGCAGGCAATGGAAAGTGGCTTCAAGTCTCCAATGAGTGGGAGAATTGACTGTTCTGAGGTAAAGTCAAATGGTGCTACAGTATTTGGGGATCTCTGAACTCTTGAAATGACCCGCTAAAATTTTCTTTCAGGACAAAGCCCTCAAATTATGAAAAACTGTTGAGGTCTATTTGTAACTGATGTATTATTTTGTCACATCATGAATTGGCCATTTTGGAAATACTGGTTCACAAAATTATGCAATTCTTACAGATATTTATACATTTCATCATATGATATCAAAAATCACATTCTTAATAATCTCACCCCAAAATTCTTACATGTTGAGAAGCTGTCAAGATTATGGTGGCAGATAACTAAGTTTTCCTAAAGTTTAATGTTCATTTGAAAGTAGAGATTTTTTTATGGGTAACAAATACAATTAGATTTTCTCTTGAAATTACAGGCTGAGTTTGTTATTTTTCAAAAAATATTTCTTTCAAATATCCAAATCTGAATGACCGTAATTTATTTGTCAGCCATTTTTTTTCAAGTAAAAATGGTGTTTCATCAAAAAAGTAACTAGTTCAGCTTTCAAATCACACAACAGAACAAAACAAATACTTTTCCTGAAGACACTCATTATACTTTGGTATGCAGGAAAAGTGCTTATGCATATTGCTTATTTTATCACATCAAATATTAAAAGGACATATCCTTGGTTGACATTTAATGAAGCTAATATTTTTCAATTGCTTCAACAAAAACACTCTTTAAAGAAACTGGTTTTGGTTGTTTTCTTTCCTGTAAGTGTAAGACAATGAAGAATACAATGCCTACTAGTTCTATTTGGTGTCACTGCTTTGTTTGCAAAATGCCAGCATTTTTAATGCCCCAACCCCACTGATTTTGCATCAGCAGTAAAATGTTAATGTGGTTATTCTTGGATAAATTATGATATATGTATGTATGTATATATGTATACACACACACACACAAACACATACACACACACACATATATCTATATATATAGAATCAGCACTACTTGTGTTTGTTGCCAAGAATTCACACAGAAATCTTCTAAAACTAGCTAGTGCTGATACAGGAAAAATATAAGCAAAATAATAACAAAGTAGATTAAAGCTGCATATTTTTAAAATAAATTTCAAGAAATTAAGAAAATACTATAAAATTGAAGTAATAGCATATATTAGAATTAGATAAACTCATCATGAGGTAATTGGAGAAAAGGAAGATTAATTTGAAAAGGTACTGAAAGAATTTAGAGAAGTTTTAAAAGAATTAAAATAAATTATTTCAGAAATGAAGAATTGATGAAACACAAAAGTGAATAAACATGAAAAATTGTTTAAGGTAAATAAAAGATGTAAAGGGAAGAAATTTCAAAATGAATTAAAGATATAAAAAATGATTTGATTAATATAACATAAGCAAAGAAGAGTCAATTTATATTTAATAATAATCCAGGAAGAAGAAAACTAAAGCAATAGAAAATTATTAAATTTATACTACAATTTACAATTGGAAAAGCTTAACTAAATATGAAAAGGAGGTTTTAACTATTATTTAACTATTAATTAAACAGACACACTGTGTATCTGGAAAGCCAACCCACAGACATAAATTCTAATAAAATTATTAAACTTAAGATATATTATGGGAGAAAACTGTTTAGACATCCAGGTCCCAAATAACATAGCAACAACTTTTATAAAGCAGATATTACAGAAGATAAAAAAAAAAAAGGGACAGATACAGACTACAGACTACTAACAGGAGACTCTAATGCATCTCTCTCAACCCAAGACAGATGAAGTGAGCAAAATATTAGTAATAATATAAAAAAATTTAAGAATTACAGGGTAGCAGAATATGCTACCCTAAAACATGCCACTCTGATGTAAGGATTATTTTGAGATGAAGACAAATGAGAAGTAACAGATACAGAAAAAGCTCTCTGTATTCCCCCTATTTGCGAAAAACAGGACTAAATTTTTAAAGGTGTCCTCCCACCTGCCCCTCCTCTCTACCAAGAAAGACAAATGTTCATTACTGGCTATAAATTAAGACCCTTTATAGGCCAATAATACTTATATATATAAAACAGTGAACTCCAGTTCCGAAATTAAGCTTTCTTTATTACCAAATGACCATATCTTAGATTACAAGGAATAACTCATAATTCAAATAATATAATTTAAATAATGTTCTATCATTACTGTGTAATGACACCAGACATTATTTTAAAACAAGTCTTTACCACTATAATATTTTTGTAAAAAGCCATACATATTCTATTAAAAAATTCATTGATCAAAAAGTCAATTAAAAATTTGCTGATTTAATAGTAATAAAACATGACATAGAAGCAATGAGATACGGTAGCAAAAGTGCTTAGTAAAGGAAAATTTTCAGCATTAAAACCAAACAAAAATGCATGAGTAAAACAATCAAGTCAAAAGTCAAAGAAGAATAATAAAGTCCACAAAAATAATGTACAGAGAATAATCTAATAAAATGAAAGGATAAATTAATGAGTTAGAAAACAGGAAAACAGTAGAGGAAATAAAAATATCAAAATACTGCCTCTTGGAGGGGGAGGCAAACTAGAAAACTCATAGATAATTTAATTTAAAAAAGCAAACAAAAAAGACAAACACAAAATCAGAAATGATATTGCATATCATTCAAAATTATGTAAGGAAAAACAAAACAACAGAAATATAAACCACTTTGAACAAATATATCCAAATAAATGTTACATCCTAGATGAAGTAATTTTGAAAATCCCTGGTAATAAAAGTTTGAATCAAATTAGAGATAGAAAGACTAGAGACCAAGATGGCTATAAAAAAAATAAATACAGCCCCCTGACACACACACATATACACATTCACACAAATACAGCAAAAATGAAGTAGGCTGAGAGGTTTTCTTAAGAAATTTCTTAAAAAAAAAAAACTTTTAAATATCAGTATTGCCAATGTACCTTAAATCATTCCAGAACATGGAAACATAAGCAAAAATGTCCACAATTCCTTTATGAAGCAAGCATAATACTGATTCAAAAACCAGAGAAAAAAAATCATACCCAGGAAAGAAAACTATATACCAATCTCACTTTTAAATATCAAGAGAATTTAATATTATATTTGAAACTTACATAGCATTACTCCACTGTTTCAAGGCACTCAATATTAGGAAATCTATCCACAATTCATATTAAAATATCTAACAAGAAAAAAACGATCCTCTCGATACCATAAGATACAGGACAATATTCAATACCTGTGTAGGCTGAATGTACTAAAAAAAATCTCAACCCAATAATTATCCTCTCTCTTAATGGGGAAACACCATACTCTCCCATTAAAATTACAAACAAGACAAGGACATCCCATATTATATTCAGCAAATGTGAATGGGCTAGTGAAAGCAATTAGAGGCATAAAAATTAAAGAGAAAGAGGTAAAAGTATGTCTACTTGTTATGTATCAACAATCTCCTAAAACAATCACAGTAAACCTATCCTGAAAATTAAGTAATTTTGTAAAGTGGTTGGTTCAAAAAGCAACACAGAAAAATCAGTAGACTTCATGGATACAAAGAAAAACCAATTCTAGGGTGCTTGGGTGGCTCAGTTGGTTAAGCGACTGCCTTCGGCTCAGGTCATGATTCTGGAGTCCCAGGATCGAGTCCTGCATCGGGCTCCCTGCTCAGCGAGGAGCCTGCTTCTCCCTCTGACCCTCCCACCTCTCATGTGCTCTCTCTCTCTCTCATTCTCACTCTCTCAAAATAAATAAATAAATAAATCTTAAAAAAAAATTTATAAAAAAAAAGAAAAACCAATTCTAAGAAAGAGAAGAAACTATTTACTATATCAAACAAACGAGAAAAGAAAATAGATAAAAATAGGCTAAAATAAGATGTGTCAATCCACATGAGCTGAACTACAGAACACTTCTGAATGAAACATAAATCCAAATATGCTGTGTTCTTACTTAGGGAGGATCAGCTTTATAAAGATATTACTTCTCCTGAAGTTAATTTATAAATTTAATACAATGCCTCCAAATAGTGGGTATTACCATTATTATATTATTGCAATATGTACCAGTAGTAAAGCATGAGGAATACATCCTGATAATCTTACAGAGTGATCACTAGGATTTATTTTTGAGTGAAAATTTTAGGTGGAGAAATGTATTTTAATATGTTACTGTTTAAGAAGCTAGAGATTAGTATCATCTATGCATATTTTTTCAAATCATACTATTAAAATGAATATATAATCCATTATTTGTAAGGGGTATGTACGGGAGGAGAATAAATAGAGTGAAGAATAGGATCTAATTTTTATTTCTTTTTATATATATTTAATTTTTAATCATCCAAATGTTAGATTATATACAACAAAGTTGAGTGTAATAAGCAGTGCTTAAATACTTAAAGAAAAATAAAACCAATAATTCTAACTTTATACTGAGTATAAAGTACAAGTATACTGAATGGACTTTTTTTCCAAATGATTTTTAAATACATTATCTCTATACTCCAAGGATTAGAAAAAACAAAAGTAAATAAACTAAGTAATATGATTTACTAATTTTATTATTAGTGGCAAGTCTGACATGTTTTCCCTGAGACTGCAATGTTGAATTATAGGTTAAAATAAATGAGTAATTATTTAGTTTTACTAAATGGGTACTGAAAGCATAACATTTTATTTTTTTTAATTTATTTTCTTGCTCTGTCCACTGAAAAAGCCTGGAAACAATGATCAATCCAATAGCACTGTGCACTTCTATTGCTCAAATTATAATGTGTAAATACAATTATACACTGTAAAGAAGAGAGCTCCAAGTCCAGGGAAAGAAATACAAAAAAAGTCATAACATTTTGTCTTAACACAAAGAAAAGAAGCTGTCACAGGCTACCTGGATTATAACAAAAGAACTCAGGAATGAACTTAAGGATCAGCTCGAACAGTATAAAAAAGGCATGCTACAAGCATCAGTTTGGATAATAACTTCAAACGGTTAAAACCCATACATGTTTAAATTTGTAAGTTTCTAATAATTTTAAAACTAAAAGAATTCCTCAGAAAATTTCGAGAATGATAGGAAATCAATTAATCATTTTGAAAAGTTTTAAATCAAGGGGAAAACTGAGGCATTTGTCCTGCCTTTCCTACGTGTACTATAAGAAAAGGTTTGATGGCAATAAATTTTCTTTATAGGAAATTTTAAATTAACTAAGAAGGAAGAGATGTAGAATTTCAAACTTTGGGATACTTAACAAATGGACCAAAAATGTTCATAAAAAAGTTTGTAAGAACACAAAGAAACAATATCTTAGACAAAAAGACCCACATAAGGGGAAAAATTACTTGCAAATCACATATCTGATAAGAGATCAATATCAGAATATTAAAAGCCTCTTAAGCGTCTGCCTTCGGCTCAGGTCATGATCCCAGGGTCCTGGGATCCAGCCCCGCATCAGGCTCCCTGCTCCGCGGGAGGCCTGCTTCTTCCTCTCCCACTCCCCCAGCTTGTGTTCCCTCTCTTGCTGTGTTTCTGTCAAATAAATAAATAAAATCTTAAAAAAAAAAACTCTTAAAAATAACCCAGGGGCACCTGGCTGGCTCAGTCAGTTAAGCCTCTGCTTTTGGCTCAGGTCATGTTCCCAGGATCCTGGGATCCAGCCCGGAGACCAACTCCCTGCTCAGAGGACAGTCGGCTTCTCCCTCTCCCACTGCCCCTCCACCCGGGCTTGTGCTCTCTCTCTTTCACTTGCTCTCTCTCTCTCAAATAAATAAATAAAATCTTAAAAAAAAAACCTTAGAAAGTGGCAACCATTCTGGCTGGACATTTCTCTAAAAAAGGTAGACAAATGGCCAATAAGTAAATGAAAAGATTCTCAGTATCATTAGGCATTAGGTAAATGCCAATCAAAATCACAAGATACTTCACACTCACTAGGACGGCTGGAGACTTTCAAATTGCTGGTAGTAATGTAAAATAGTACAGTCACCTTGGAAAACTGTTTGGCAGTTCCTCACAAGCTAAACCAGTTCCCATATGACCAAGTAACTGCCCTCCTAGGGACATAGCCAAGACAGTTGAAAACATGTCCACACAAAACCCTGAATATTTATAGTAACATTATTCATAATAGTCCCAAAGCGACAAAATACCAAATGTCTACCAACTGCTGAGTGGGTTAAGAAAATGTGGTATATACATTGGGACATATAATGGGGAATCTCTCAGCCACAAAAAAAGAATTAAGTACCACATACTACAACACGGATCTACTTTGAAAATATTATGGCAAGTGAAAGAAGCCAATCACTAAAGTCCACATATTGTATGATTCCATTTATACTAAATTTCCAGAATTGGCAAAACCACACAAAAAGAAAACAGATTAGTGATTGTCAGGAGCTTAGGGAAAAGTGGACAGGGAGGTGACAGCAGAAGGTTATAAGGTTTCTTTCTGGGATGATAGAAATATTCTGAAAACAATGGCAATATTTGCATGACTTTGTAAATATACTAAAAACCGCTGTATTGTACACAGTAATTTTTTTAAGTTTATTTATTTAAGTAATCTCTACACCAAGTTGGGGCTCAAACTCATGCCCACAAGATCAAGAGTCATATACCCTGCCGACTGAGCCAGCCAGGCGCCCAGGATTGCACACTTGAAAACATCATCTGTATGGTTTTATGAATTATACAGATTAAAAAATAAATTTAAGCAGAAGGTCATAGAAAGAGTTGAGATATCCGGGTCTTTTCAGCGTTCAAAAAAAGTCACAGTTTACCGATCACAAATAGAAAATGACAGGATTAAAATCTTTTCAATAGATTAACATGAAGCTCAGATCAAGGATGTAGTCTTCTATTGCTACAGATGGTCTTAAATTAGCTACCAATATTTTGAGTGATAAAGAACTTCTCATAGCCGATTCCTCCAAAGATTTGTGTACATTCTTAAACTGTGCTTTAAAAAGAATGTAGGTTTAGTTACTGACTTCAGACCTGTTTGAAAGTAAATATATTATTTTTAATACTAAAAATATGTAAGCCTGTATTAAACAGCATGTGACTATATATAGACTTAGAAGGCATTTGGACTCCCAACTGTCATAGGCAAGAGGCTAGGGGAGCTGTGCTATTCTCCAAGCGGACTTACCCATTATTTCCCTTTCCAAATGGGACTATTTATTTTTGTTATCTCATCCTTGTCCACTGTTGTGTGAACACAGAACTGATCATTTTAAATTTTAAGTCTTCAGACCTTATTGTGGGTATCATTTTATGACTTACAACAGATTTTGACTCACTCTGATTACCAGCCCTGCAGCTCCGGGACGGACAGACCTTCAGCAGCGCCTGCGCTCTGGGGCTTAACAGGTTCCGAGAATTTCAAAATGGTGCCCGACAGTGTGGCGTTAGCAAGTCAGAGTGAGATCGCAAAACCGGCGTCCACCAGTGTCTCTGTGGCTGGAGAGAGTTCTCAACAAGTTCCCGCCCCTGCCACAGACACTTTAGGATTAGTAAGTGTGTCTCCTTCACATATTCTTTAGGTGTTTTTCAGAGGGGATTTTACGCTGCGTCCTGGTGCAGGTAAGTAGTTGCATGGGCCCTTTAAGAGGAGGTTCTCATTTCCCTAAATTCTGTGGTTTTCCTCTGTGTAATTCCCGTTATGTCTTCAGAGCCAGGAGTATGGGTGCTCCGCTCTGTGCAGGATGTAGGGATTGGAGTGCCTCATGTGGAGCACAGAGCCCTTGCTTTTCAGGGAAAAGTGCTGTATTCTGGAGATCCCTTCCGATCATAGATTGCTACGCCTGGAATGTTTTTTTGTTTGGAGGGTTTTTTTGTTTTGCTTTTTGTTTGTTTTTCATATTTTGTTTTTTGATGAGACCCTATGTCTTTTACCCCTTTGGATGCTGCCCTTTTACCGTTTGCTGTGAAGACTCAGTTCATCCAGTTTCCAAGTCCTTTTATTTTCTTCTATTTTTTATGGTTTTTTTTTGAGAATGCGTGCACTCGCACCGGCGTGATTGTGCGTGTGCGCATGCCCATGTGCATGCGGGAGGCGGGGGAGAGAATCTTAAGTAGCCTCCACGCTGAGCCGGGAAGCTCACTTGGGCCTCCATCTCGGGACCCTCGGATCGTGACCTGAGCCAAAACCTAGAGTCTGTGGCTTAACTGAGCCATCCAGACACCCCTTCAAGTCTTTTTTTGAGGAAATTGCTGCATATGTCGGTGTGATTTTGTTTTGTCTGTGGGAGGAGGTGAGTGCAGGCTCTGTCTATACTATCATCTTGAACCCTAACCTCCCAGAAATCCTGCGCTCTGTGCTGGAAAGGATTGGGATTATGTCCCTTGGGGTGGGGTCCATTGTGCTCTGTGTAATGGGGAAAATCAAAGGAGTCCTTGAAGTGTATCATGTTCAGAATTGTGGACTGAGCCGGCGATAGTTAGCACTCCCTAAATGCTACATTTATTTCCCTGAGTGTTCCAATCTCTTTGCTGTTAGGTTGGACACAGCTGTCCAAAAAAACTGACTACAGGCAGGTGTGATGGGTATTACTTCAGAGAGATGGCAATTGAAAGCTTCTGTTGGGTGTCTCCTTCAGCCCGGAGGTTACAGCCTGGAGACGTGTTTCAGATAACAGGTGAGAGTAAAACCATATATATGACACCTGCCGTATATAAAACATGTGAGTGAGAAAGCTTTATTTAACATTTTTTCTTTCATTGCACTAATGAGTGTGTCTTACTGTAACTAATCCATTGGCTTACAGTAACTCAACTTTATTAAGCTTACAGTTTCCGTATATAAAAATTGGGATAGTGATTGTACTTAATTCCTGCAACCGCTTTAAAGGTGAAATCTGTTAATGAGCTTATCCTGGTGTTACTGAAACTCAAGTTCAGCTTCCTGTCTCTAGAAAATCCTTTACTCAAGAGATGAGTTTTGATTGGAAAGGAATATGAGCTTTACTCAGGAAGCCGGCAAGGAGATGGTGGACTCTTATCCAAAGGCCAACTCCAAGCTTTCTCTCTGGCCCAGGGATTTTTAAAGGGATTTAGGGCAGTTAATCAGTAAGGGGAGTGCAGTGGTCATAATATTTCTTGATTCCCAATTTTTTTTTTTTTTAAATCGGTGTTCTTCTTTCAGGGGTTATCTGGACTGAGAAACAGTTGTCAAGAAATGGCAGGACTTTACTACAAAATTCCCTAAATTGATAGTGGGACAGGTATCTGCATACAGACTCACTGCTATCCAGTGTGACAATGGGCTGTGGAGTCCTTTGACTTGGGAAAAAACCAGTAAATTCATTATGGGATGATTATTCAAAGGGAGCAGGTCCAAGGGAATAGCATAGACCATAAGGAACATTACAAATGACTCAGTGAAAATCAAAACGTGATTGAATATGCTGATACTTTTTAGTGAATGATGACTCTTTTAGCTATAACATTTGAACTAAAATACCCATTTATACATTTGACATGTTAATTGTTTTATTTTGTTCTGTTTTTTAAGAAAAGGATCCTAATGTAACAAACAGCACAGTACCTGGCACATAGTAGGCACAGAGTATCTTTTAGTTATTACATGATTTGAAGTCAACCTTGATGTTGAAATTTACCATTTATCCTGGGCAAGAGAATTTACAACTTGTTCTCCCCAGAGGCTCACAATCCAGTTACATCATACAGATCATTAAAAGTCACACATGGTATCCTAAAGGGATCCAGAGTTGGAGTCTAATGACAATTACTCCCATTAAAAGTGCATATGAATGGGGAGGCTGTGTTACCTGTGTTTCCTTTGCTTTTCTCATTGGACTATGCCTTATGTAATCCATCAATCAGGAGAATTAATGGTGTGACTAGCAATTCAGGCCATACGGAGATAATCAAGGCATCATAAATCTTGTTAGAGCAAATAAAGCCTGCAAAATGGGACTGCTAGCACAGCAATCAAATTTCAAAATTGCCTGCCTACACTAAAAACTGTGTCAAAAATAAAGAGCAAAGGTGAAAAGAGAAAATGTCATCTAGGAAAAAGTGTACCAAATCTTAGGAACAGAGGGTGGAACAGATTTTGGGGGTCTTCTGGGAGGAAAAGTGAGACACCTTCAAACAAAGGATCTGTGTAAACACCCTCCCCCCACCTCCTCCATCCTCAGTGCTCAGTGCCTTGAGCTGCCTCTACTGAAAATATCAGCATTTAGGCTCTTACTGCATTTGGTAGGATTTACTGTCTCTTCAGAGCCATATACTGGGCACCTGTCTTACAGGCATTCTCTTTGTTCTTACATTCTTACTTGTTGCACCTTCACTAAGGAGATTGCAATTTCAGATAGGTAACTTCCTAGCCTGCCATACCTCTACAATAGAGGCTTACAACCAAAGCCTGTATGAAAGAATTTGAAAGGAATTCTGCTTAAGACTTCTGGAGAAAGTTACCTTTCCTGATAAAAACAGTCACTGCTTGCCTATCTATCCTGGGATATTGCTGTGAAAGGACATACTGTCTGGGGCAGTTGCGGTTATCCTGAACCTAATGAAGGGGCCAAATAAACTGATCTGTTAAATTGCCTCTAGAAGCACCCAACTTTAGCTGTCTTGGGATGTGAGTAAATAAAGGTTCTTGTCCTTCAAGCCAGTGCTTCTTAAACTTCATAGTGCATACAAATCACTTGAGGATTTGTTACAATTAAGTTTCGGATTCAGAAGGGGGTGGGTGCCTAAGAGTCTGTATTTCTAACAGACTCTCAGGTGATGCCCAAACTGCCTACATATCGGGTAATAGGTATTTCAGCGACTTTTAAGTTTGCGTTGAGTTAACTTGAAATCAGATACATACTAAGTGGCGACACTGAATAGTGAGGGACTTGGAAGTTTAATCCAACCTAAAGATTTGCATGATGAACCTTAAGAATTTACCAGCTAAAAAATTCATAGATAGGATTATCACACGTTAGGGCTTTGAGGTCATCATGGTCTGTGTTCAAATCCTGATTCTGTCATTTACAAACTGTGTGACCCTGTAGAATATCGTTTAACCTCTCCGAATCTTGATTTTATCAAAGAAGTGTTTGTCTCATGTGGTTGGTTTGGGCATTCGGTGAGATTATATGACAAAAAGCCTAGATGTTGAACATATGTGAGTTCCTCTTCTATTGATGATTTTGGACTTCTGTATTGTTAAGCTTCACTCATGCCAAAGATTACTTAGTTAAAATGGTACAAAGTCTGATAGAAGACAGATTGTGATAATCAGCCTAGAAGACTTTCCTTCTACTCAAGCTGCTGTATCAAAAGCCTGTGATACTTGTATCAGACTATCTTAAACTTAATTGGAAGTCTGAAAGAAAAATAATCAAAATTGTACTTTGAAACGATTTTTTTTTAATTTATCTGCCTTGTCTTTGATGAGAAAGGGGATTTTTTTTTTTTTAATTTACAGACTTCCAAAATTGCTGGAATTTTGCCAAATGAAGTGACCGTTAGCAGATTTGATCAGTGGTAAACAAAATCTATTTCCTATAGTAATAGAAAAGTGGGAGGTAATGCAACTTTCCTAAGTCAGATTGCAAATAGGATTGTGGATGCCAGTTATGGCTCTAAATGTTGCAGTGTGCTTTCTGGATTTTAATGTTTGAAGACTAGGTGGAGTTTTCATGTTTACAAGCCTGGGTGCTTTGATCAACATAATGTTTTTGAATGCCCCTTGGAATGATTTTGGAATGTTCTTGGCATAATGTCAGAGCAAGGGATTTTACTAATGATATCCCAGGCATATAGACATTGTCTTCTCGGGAGGTGTTTCCACGGATGGGAATGATTCTTGCGTATCTCCGATCAAAAACAAAGTATATTTTAAATATTGCATAAGTCCTCTTGACATCAGGGAATCCATGTAGCTTCGCATACGGGTATAGATACACTAGCCTATCATTTACCTTTCAGTGTTATTGCTATAAAATCATTCTCAAAAAATATCTGGAACTGTATATTCAAATATTCAGAATCCTTTCTCAGATGAAACCTTTCCTACCTTTATAGATCAGAATGGCTGAGAACAGGGGCTTCTCAGATGGCTAGAGCGAGGTTTAGGCTATTCATTCATTAGTTACATAAAATGTGGGTGCCTTACATACTCCTCTCAGACTGCATTTTCTTATCTGTAAAATGGGAATCAGGGCCTGTTGAGAAGTTTAATTTGATAATAAAAGTAGAACACTTAGTACATGCTTGGTGCTTAGTAAGCATCCGGGAAATTTTAGGGAAAAGCAGCGTATTCTAAACTGAAAAGGAAGCACTTCTTTATTCTCATTTTGTTTGTTCATCCTTAAGGTAAACTCCTGTGGGCAAAAGGGTTTCCCCAGAAAGGAGGGCCTGATGCATGTTTATTTTATTTTGAGAAATGATTCTAGGAGATACAAGTGAGGAACTGAGCCAAGTGGAATGGGGAAGGGGGAAACAGAACAATGTTTCTGCCCACAGTCAGCTGTGGGCAGCTGAGTCTCATGGGGCCTTCTAAGGAAAGAAAATGGGGGAGGGGAACGCCTGGGTGGCTTAGTTGGTTAAGTGTCTACTTTCCACTCAGGTCGTGATCCCAGGGTCCTGGATCGAGTCCCACATCAGGCTCCTTCCTCAGCGGGAAGCCTGCTTCTCCCTCTCCCTCTGCCTGCCGCTACCCCTGCTTGTGCTCTCTCTTTCTGTCATATAAATTAATAAAATCTTTAAAAAGAAAGAAAGAGAGAGAGAGGGAGAGAGAGAAAGAAAATGGGGAACATATACTCAACTGTTCCCGTCTTCCATTAACTGGGTTTCAGTGTGGATACGTACTAACATCCTTATGTAGATTCGTAATGCATAGGCGATGAGTGGGTTCCAGTAGAGAGCTAACGTTACTTCAGAGAATCCCCAGAACAGAAAGTGAGAGTGCAGCTGAGGGGTCAGGTTTTATTTATGCACTGCTTGTTGCTGTATGATGTGAAGATGGTGAGAGCATCTGAGGAGGGACACAAGAGGTATTTCATACACGATTCTTTATACAAACCATGTACCCTCGATGACCTTTGAAGCTTGAGAGCAATTCAGTTCCAGATTCTTCTGTTTCAAAGCCTACCACTTGAGGACAAATAATTCCCTGTATGGTAGAGACCAATGTTCAGGTCACCTCATTCTAGTAAATCTACAACTGGAATGTGAAGGACCCTCAAAAGTAATTTTTTACTAAATAAACAGTCAGAAGAGACACACTCTCAGGGTGAACCGAGAGCCATTTTTTTGTTTTTGAGACCCAGGTTTTGAAGAGCATCTTCCTTTAGTTCCCAGGAAACTCAAACAGATCCCGCGGACTCTTTAGTCTCTAGCTGTTGAATTAGAGACCTCAATGGAGGCAGTGAACATTAAAAAAAAAAAAAAAGAAACAACACTTTTCTCTTTTAAAATAGTTTCAAAAAGTTATGTGTTTATGGATGATTTGATACTGCTTACCTGTTTTTATAGAATTTTTTATTTTATCTTGAGTTTTTTAACTTTAAAGGGCAAATCACACTTGAAAAGCTTGCTGCTGGAGTTCTAGGAAACCCTCAGAATGCACAAATTCACATGAAATAGTTGGATATAACCAAAGGCAAATGTATAAAGGACAAAGTTGTTACGTGATTCCTTTAATAGTTGGTGTCTGTGTAGGTAAGCATTCCCTTTTCTAAAGTGGCCCAATGATTAAAACTCAAAGAATCATGGAGATGAAAAATTTCCACCTTCCTATTAAACAGTATGTCTTCATTTGAGATCCATTTAGCCTTTAAGGTGAAAGTGGGTTCCAGACAAATGTCTTTCACATTAGAAACTGTATTAAATTAATTGAAAGATAGATAAACATTGATAATAGTAATAAAACAAGAGAAATGATGAACAGTAAAAGGTAAATACTTTTAAAATGTTGCTCAAATAGACATTCAATAAAACCACATCTTTCAGACAACGTAATTACTTGCATCATAAAAAACTCTAGTGGTTGAAATTTAAAATAGTGATTAAAAAGCTTCAGTTGGACTTCAAATCAGCCTAAAAAGAAATTTCCATCTTAATAAAATAGGCAAAACTTTCCTTTTTAACATTAAACTTATTTTTTAAAAAATGTGTTTACTATTCTTGAAAAAGACCTGAAATGGGTCTCTCAGAAAAGTGAGCCTTTCCCATTTTAAACTGAATCCAGCGGAGCAGTGAAGACACAATTCCAAAGCATCCAGAAGAAAAGTCGAATATCCAAAAAACAATTTATATGCTTCAAAATACCCAGATTTGGGGGTTGATCCTTCAAGAAAATGGGAGAGTTACTGAGCGGTTCTGTGACATTTTTGAGTTTCCTCCTGGTGTCTTGATGTCATGAGAATCCAGCCTGTCCTGAGGAATTTAAGAGAAACCACAAAAACACAGTACACTGCCTAGGTTTATCTAAACTTCTAAGCTCGATTACAGTCTTTCAGACATCTTCCAAAAGATCCCTTAAGTCACCAAAGTGATTTTAGTCACCAAATTTAATATTCTTATGACTTAAATTTGACTTCATACAGTCAAGTTTATTTTACACTCTCAGTTACTTACTACTGCAAGTCAGTACACAGGAATTAATGCATTTGTGCCTTCAACTCAAATTAAATAGCAAACATTGCTGTTTGTGAACTTTTTTGGCCAATGAATAAAAAATATTCATTTCTAATTCTCACCAAAAGGATTTAAATTAAACAGTAACAGATGAAGTGAGCAGGCACAGAATACTAAATAGGAACTGGCAAATGAAATAATCCAGCTCTTTGCTTTTACAATGAAAATGAGAATTGATTCTGCTTGAGAGAGAGAGAAGTGAAAGGACCAAGTGTTTTAAAAAAAGCCTTCTCCACCAAAAGAGCAAAATAGCACTCAGTGGCATTGCATTGTTAACAAAATTTCTTTATCAGAAACTATAATATTTAAGTATCTAATTTACATGTGACAAGGTATCATATTCAAAAAACTAAATCGCAACTAGAAAACTATTAACCACTAAAAACAATACCAAACACAACCCAAACATTTATAGGAAAGCAATAGCTAGAATCTGAGTTGGAAAAATGTTTCATCATTTTTGGCTCATTAAACAAAGCATCCATTATAGCCTGTAAAAGAGCATCTCTTCTAATTCATCAGAAGTTTATCCTTTGTAGAATGAATAACATGTAAAGATAGATTTATTGACTGTATATGCACACGTGTGTCTATATATTGTGAGACATACACTCGTGTGTTGATTTAAAGATACTGTATCTACTGATAACTGGCTGAATTTTGGAAGGTGCTGAAATCCATATTTCTACATGACCTTTGACCCATTTAATAATGTCTTTTTATAAACAGAAATTACATAAAATACTGTTTTTTATTAACTGAATATTTTCTTAAGCATAATAATAGACAAGGAATTGCACTTATTGTAAAGATACAGTAAGGTGTTAGGTTGCAGCTCAGCCATCAAAGATCAGGGATGTGGTACTGATAAGTATGCATCATATGCAAAGATGATGGTGGCCACTGAAATTAAAATGAGAGCAACTAGTTACAGAACAAATTGGGGGATAACAGAAGAAAACATGCACTACTCCTACTTTAATGCAAAACTAATTTCTCCCAGGAAACCAACCCTTTGACCTTCCTTACACAAAGAAACAGGTTCTGCACCCTTGGCAACACAGTAGACTAGGACATCTGTATTCAAATTCTAGTTCATTGTCTCTGAGTGTGCTGTTCCAGTGTCATCTCCTTAAGCTGCCCTTGAAATTCTGGAGCATGTACAATATTACAGTCTCTTGGTTAGGTTTCATTGAGCCTCAAGATCCCCTTCAGTTCTATATAAATAGGGTCCATTATTCATCTTCTTCCGGTTCCTGTGGTAACACAGGGATTTCTTCCTTTAAACAATCACTGAAGAATCTGAGGATTGTGCTGTAGAGATGATACTTGCTCTTCTCAGATACATTATGGCCTTCATCTGGGTAGACCTAACATATTGAGGGGGAAAGAGATTGAAAGTTACCAAAACAGATACTGTCCCTCAAAATTCATTCCTTTAGCCCCAGTGGCAAGGGAACTTTGGAAAGTAATATCTTACCAAAATCTGACCTAATTTAACTCTGGGTTTTTGTGCTAAACTTTTCTCTTTAAATTATCCTGTAATAATAATTGAGACAAACTACAGCTTTTTATGTATTTAAATTAGAACTAGGTTGGAAAAAGTAGAGCTTTCTATGTTCCTGTTGACCAGGACAGCATTAACAGTCCCCTTAATTTGACTAAATTTGAGATCCGTTTCTTCCTGACTTAGGGCCTTGACCTTTCTTTTCTTAGAGCTATTTTAGAAAACTTGCGATTGTAAATTCTCTGCCCCTTTGTATGTAAATCTTCTTCCAGTCTTGCCAGTTTTACAATTTAGGAAATGTCTTTCTCAAGGATCTAAAAACCATCTCTCTGAAATGTAAATATTGGAGAGTAGCCCTCCCTGTGGGAGGGTAGAACCCTTGCTCCACATTGTAAAACTACCTCCTGTCATAAACAGGAAGTTTACTTTTCCATTTGGTAAGGTGAACTACCCAATGCAGATGGCCTATGATTCCCTCCACCCCAGTTACTCTAAGCTCCCCAGCCCTATGTTTCAACAGAGTTTAGTTTCTCTCCCCTCTTGCAATAGTCTTAAATAAAGCCTGCCTTGTCTGTTTAACCTTGTCTAGTATAAGTTTTAATTTGACAGTGTCCCCTCTAATATAAATGACATAAGTAATTTTTCTAAAATTACAAATACAGATATTTGTCAATTCCTGGGTATAAAGTTTTTATTTAATTTTTTTTAATTTTTATTTTTTACTATTAAGATGACATCACTTTTATTTTTTTTAATTCTTTTTCAAACTTTTTAATTCCAGTTAACATACAGTGTTACATTATTTTCAGATGTACGACACTGTATTTGAACAGTTCTATACAAAAAATATGTAACACTTCACAAATATGTGTGTCATCCTTGCATGGGGGCCATGTTAATCTTCTCTGTTTCGTTTCAGTTTCAGTATATGTGCTGCCAAAGTGAGCACCTGCCTCAGTGATCTAAATAAAGCCCCCTACTCCTTCACATTGTTTGTGGCATGATCTATTATCTGTTTATCTCTACATCTTCTTCATTCATCATCCTAACCCTGGTACCTGTGCTTATAGATATGTTGAACTACTTTTAGTTCTTTCAAATGCTGAGAAATTAAAATTGCTTTTTTTTTTGTCCCTTCTGTGACTCCTCCCTCAGACTGAAAGTCCTCAAAGGTGTAAAGTCTGTCTTACCCACCTACCATAGTGACCATTATAAAGTAAATCTTTGGTACTATTCACTACATGTGGTTGAATGCACAGATGTAAATGTTTTCTTCTCTCCTTTTTTCTCAATATTGCTTCAAACCACTTTTTTCCCCTACCTTTTATGATAAAGGTAATAGAAAGTGAGGGAAAAACGAAGGGACTAGAAGGGAAATGGAACATGACTCTTTTAAAAACAATTCATTATTACTGATAGAAATAAAAGTCTGAGAAGAAAAAGACATTTTTGAAAGTTTTTGCAATTCACATAAACCATGAGCTTATCAGCATAATTAGGAAAAAAGCTCACCATCTTTGGTACCTAAAAATCACAGTTAAAAAATAATAGCAAGGGGGATGGAGTAGTACAGAAGCTCTGTTCTATATCCCACAACTGAAAAACCAAGGTAGGAAAACAGCCTTTTGAAAAAGTGACTTACCTGCATAGTATAATTCACTCCAGCTTTTATTAGGTGTTTAATTAATTCTGCTGAATGCTGGAAATGGACTTTTGCTGTAAGAAATAAAATTTTATTATGTGATGGAAATGCATTTATTAGAATTAGAACTTTTTGTATCATTTTTTTTTCAAGAAATTATTATACTTTACATACATCGCACATTTAAAAGACTGATAACCCAGCATGGGGCGCCTGGATGGCTCAGTCAGTTAAGCATCTCCCTTCAGCTCAGGTCATGATCCCAGGGTCCTGGGATCAGACCCCACATCAGTCTCCCTGCTCTCAGTCAGGAATCTGCTCCTCCCTCTCCCTCTGCCCCTTCTCCCACTCTCTCTCTCTCTCTCTCTCTCTCTCACTCTCAAATAAAATCTTTAAAAAAATAAAAATAAAAAATAAAATAAAAAACTGATACCTGGCAGTCACTTGAAAAATCAGTAAGATACAATGCTGATAAAACTGATAAAAAAATACTATACATTACAAAAAAAAACTGAAACAGAAGCTACTACTAAGGCTCTGCTTATTGTACAGGATAGTATTTAAGTTTATTTTATCATCTATTATTTCTGATTGTTCACATATGTTATACAATTATAACATTTTCAATGTAGTGAATGCCTAACTGCATAGTAATATAGCAAACCATCTTTCTGTTCCTTTCTGAGGATTACGGGGGCTCAGTCTCCATTAGATACTGACATTCTGTTTTATTTCAAATGAGAAAAAAACTACACCATGTTGAGAAATTAGTCTACATGGGCTCAATATTTAATGTGAATCATACTGGTTTCTTCTGTTTCCTTCTAGCTTCCCTCTCTGCCTGAACCTGAGATCCAAGACTCTGAAGTATACAGCACAGGAGACCAGGGTTATATATTTTTAGCCTTAATTTTTCCAAAGCTATTTTTTTAAAATTTTTTATTATTATGTTAATCACCATACATTACAACATTAGTTTTTGATGTAGCGTTCCATGATTCATTGTTTGTTCATAACACCCAGTGCTCTATGCAGAATGTGCCCTCTTTAATACCCAACACCAGGCTAACCCATCCCCCCACCCCCCTCTCCTCTAGAACCCTCAGTTTGTTTTTCAGAGTCCATCCTCTCATGTTTCATCTCCCCCTCCAACTTACTCCCCTTCATTCTTCCCCTCCTGCTATCTTCTTCTTTTTTTTCTTAACATATATTGCATTATTTGTTTCAGAAGTACAGATCTGTGATTCAACAGTCTTGAAGAATTCACATCACTCACCATAGCACATACCCTCCCCAGTGTCTATCACCCAGCCACCCCATCCCTCCCACCCCCCACCAACTCCAGCAACCATCAGTTTGTTTCCTGAGATTAAGAATTCCTCATATCAGTGAGGTCATATGATATATGTCTTTCTCTGATTGACTTATTTCACACAGCATAACACCCTCCAGGTCCATCCACATCGTTGCAAATGGTAAGATCTCATTCCTTTTGATGGCTACATAATATTCCATTGTGTATATCTACCACTTCTTTATCCATTCATCTGTCGATGGACATCTTGGCTCTTTCCACAGTTTGGCTATTGTGGACATTGCTGCTATAAACATTGGGGTGCACGTACCCCTTCAGATCCCTACATTTGTATCTTTGTGGTAAATACCCAGGAGTGCAATTGCTGGATTGTATGGAAGCTCTATTTTCAACTGTTTGAGGAACCTCCATACTGTTTTCCAGAGTGGTTGCACCAGCTTGCATTCCCACCAACAGTGTAGGAGGATTTCCCTTTCTCCGCATCCCCGCCAACATCTGTCGCTTCCTGACTTATTAATTTTCGCCATTCTGACTGGTGTGAGGTGGTATCTCATGGAGGTTTTGATTTGGATTTCCCTGATGCTGAGCGATGTTGAGCACTTTTTCGTGTGTCTGTTGGCCATTTGGATGTCTTCTTTGGAAAAATGTCTCTTCATGTCTTCTGCCCATTTCTTGATTGGATGATTTGTTCTTTGGGTGTTGAGTTTGATAAGTTCTTTATAGATTTTGGATACTAGCCCTTTACCTGATATGTCATTTGCAAATATTTTCTCCCATTCTGTCGGTTGTCTTTTGGTTTTGTGGACTGTTTCTTTGCTGTGCAAAAGCTTTTTATCTTGATGAAATCCCAACAGTTCATTTTTGCTCTTGCTTCCCTTTCCTTTGGCGATGTTTCTAGGAAGAAGTTGCTGTGGCTGAGGTTGAAGAGGTTGCTACCTGTGTTCTGCTTTAGGATTTTGATGGACTCCTGTCTCACGTTTAGGTCTTTCAACCATATGGACTCTATTTTTGTGTGTGGTGTACTGAAATGGTCCAGTTTCATTCTTCTGCATGTGGCTGTCCAATTTTCCCAACATCATTTGTTGAAGAGACTCTCTTTTTTCCATTGGACATTCTTTCCTGCTTTGTCAAAGATAAGTTGACCATAGAGTTGAGGGTCCATTTCTGGGCTCTCGATTCTGTTCCATTGATCTATGTGTCTGTGTTTGTGTCAGTACCATACTGTCTTGATGATGACAGCTTTGTAATAGAGCTGGAAGTCCGGAATTGTGATGCTGCCAGCTTTGATTTTCTTTTTCAATATTCCTCTGGCTATTAGGGGACTCTTCTGGTTCCATACAAATTTTAGGATTCTTTGTTCCATTTCTTTGAAAAAAGTGGATGGTATTTTGATGGGGATTGCACTGAATGTGTAGATTGCTCTAGGTAACATTGACATCTTCACAATGTTTGTTCTTCCAATCCATGAGCATGGAACGTTTTTCCATTGCTTTGTGTCTTCCTCGATTTCTTTCATGAGTATTTTATAGTTTTCTGAGTACAGATCCTTTGCCTCTTTGGTTAAATTTATTCCTAGGTATCTTAATGGTTTTGGGTGCAATTGTAAATGGGATCGACTCCTTGATTTGTCTCTCTTCTGTCTTGTGGTTGGTGTATAGGAATGCCACTGATTTCTGTGCATTGATTTTATATCCTGCTACTTGACTGAATTCCTGTATGAGTTCTAGAAATTTTGGGGTGGAGTCTTTTGTATTTTCCACATACAGTATCATATCATCTGCAAACAGTGAGAGTTTGACTTCCTCCTTGTCGATTTGGATGCCTTTGATTTCTTTTTGTTGTCTGATTGCTGTGGCTAGGACTTCTAATACTATGTTGAATAGCAGTGGTGATAGTGGACATCCCTGCCGCATTCCTGACCTTAGGGGGAAAGCTCTCAGCTTTCCCCATTGAGAATGATATTCGCTGTAGGTTTTTCATAGATGGCTTTTATGATATTGAGGTATGTACCCTCTATCCCTATACTCTGAAGAGTTTTTAGCAAAAAGGATGCTGTACCTTGTCAAATGCTTTTTCTGCATCTTTTGAGAGGATCATATGATTCTTGATCTTTCTTTTGTTAATGTATTGTATCACGTTGATTGATTTGCGGATGTTGAACCAACCTTGCAGCGCAGGGATAAATCCCACTTGGTCATGGTGAATAATCCTTTTAATATACTGTTGGATCCTATTGGCTAGTATTTTGGTGAGAATGTTTGCATCCATGTTCATCAAGGATATTGGTCTGTAATTCTTCTTTTTCATGGGGTCTTTGGTTTTGGGATCAAGGTAATGGCCTCATAAAATAAGTTTGGAAGTTTTCCTTCCATTTCTATTTTTTGGAACAGTTTCAGGAGAATAGGTATTAATTCTTCTTTAAATGTTTGGTAGAATTCCCTGGGAAACCATCTGGCCCTGGGCTTTTGTTTGTTGGGAGATTTTTGATGACTGCTTCCATTTCCTTAGTGGTTACAGGTCTGTTCAGGTTTTCTATTTCTTCCTGATTCAATTTTGGTAGTTGATACATCTCTAGGAATGCATCCATTTCTTCCCTCTTACCTAATTTGCTGGCATAGAGTTGCTCATAATATGTTCTTATAATTGTTTGTATTTCTTTGGTGTTGGTTGTGATCTCTCCTCTTTCATTCATGATTTTGTTGATATGGGTCATTTCTCTTTTTTTTTTGATAAATCTGGCCAGGGGTCAATCAATCTTGTAATTCTTTCAAAGAACCAGTTCCTCATTTCATTGTTCTGTTTTACTGTTCTTTTGGTTTCTATTTCATTGATTTCTGCTCTGATCTTTATGATTTCTCTTCTCCTGTGGGGTTTAGGCTTTATTTGCTGTTCTTTCTCTAGTTCCTTTAGGTGTAGGGTTAGGTTGTGATTTGAGACCTTTCTTGTTTCTTGAGAAAGGCATGCATTGCTATATACTTTCCTCTCAGGACTGCCTTTGCTGTATCCCAAAGATTTTGAACAGTTGTGTTTTCATTTTCATGGTTTCCATGAATTTTTTAAATTCTTCTTTAATTTCCTGGTTGACCCATTCATTCTTTAGTAGAATGCTCTTTAGCCTCCATGTATTTGAGTTCTTTCCGACTTTCCTCTTGTGATTGAGTTCTAGTTTCAAAGCATTGTGGTCTGAAAATATGCAGGGAATAATCCCAATCTTTTGGTACCGGTTGAGACCTGATTTGTGACCTAGGATGTGATCTATTGTGGAGAATGTTCCATGGGCACTAGAGAAGAATGTGTATTCTGTTGCTTTGGGATAGAATGTTCTGAATATGTCTGTGAAGTCCATTTGGTCCAGTGTTTCATTTAAAGTCTTTATTTTCTTGTTGATCTTGTGCTTAGATGATCTGTGCATTTTAGTCAGGGGGGTGTTAAAGTCCCCCACTATTATTGTATTGTTGTCCATGTGTTTCTTTGCTTTTGTTATTAATTGCCTTGTATAATTGGCTGCTCCCGTGTAGGGGCATAGATATTTACCATTGTTAGATCTTCTTGTTGGATAGACCCTTTTAGTATAATATAGTGTCCTTCATCATCTCTTATTACAATCTTTGTTTTAAAATCTAATTTGTCTGATATAAGGATTGCCACCCCAGCTTTTTTTTAGTGTCCATTAGCATGGTAAATGGTTTTCCACCCCCTCACTTTCAATGTGGGGGTGTCTTTGGGTCTAAAATTAGTCTCTTGCAGACAGCATATGGATGGGTCTTGTTTTTTTAATCCAATTTGATAGCCTGTGTCTTTTAATTGGGGCATTGAGCCCATTTACATTCAGGGTAACTATTGAAAGATACGAATTTAGTGCCATTGTATTGCCTGTAAGGTGACTGTTACTGCATATTCTGTGTTCCTTTCTGATCTATACTGCTTTTAGGCTCTCTCTTCGCTTAGAGGACCCCTTTCAATATTTCTTGGAGGGCTGGTTTCGTGTTTCCAAATTCCTTTAGTTTTTGTTCGTCGTGGAAGCTTTTTATCTCTCCTTCAATTTTCAGTGACAGCCTAGCTGGGTATATAGTATTCTTGGCTGCATATTTTTCTCGTTTAGTGCTCTGAAGATATCATGCCAGTCCTTTCTGGCCTGCCAGGTCTCTGTAGATAGGTCTGTTGTCAATTTAATGTTTCCACCATTGTAGGTTACATAGCTCTCCTCCCGAGCTGCTTTCAGGATTTTCTCTTTGTCTCTGAGACTTGTAAGTTTTACCATTAGATGTCGGGGTGTTGACCTATTTTTATTGATTTTGAGAGGGGTTCTCTGTGCCTCCTGGATTTTGATGCGTGTTTCCTTCCCCACATTAGGGAAGTTCTCTGCTATATTTTGCTCCAGTATACCTTCTGCCCCCCTCTCTCTTTCTTCTTCTTCTGGGATCCTAATTATTCTAATGTTGTTTCATCTCATCGTATCGCTTGTCTCTCGAATTCTGCCCTTGTGATCCTGTAGTTGTTTATCTCTCTTTTTCTCCTTTATTTTCCATCATTTGGTCATCTATATTGCTGATTCTCTCTTCTGCCTCATTGATCCTAGCAGTTAGTGCCCCCATTTTTTATTGCACCTCATTAATAGCCTTTTCGATTTCGACTTGGTTAGATTTTAGTTCTTTTATTTATGCAGAAAGGTTTCTCTAATAACTTCCACACTTTTTTCACCCCACCTAGTATCTTTAAAGTAATGATTCTGAACTCTGGGTCCCGCATCGTACTAACGTCCGTATTGAGTAGATCCCTGGCAGATGGTACTTCCTCTTGTTCTTTTTGCTGAGGTGATTTTTTTTTGTCTTGTCATTTTGTCCAGAGGAGAATAGATGAATGAGAGAACAAAATGCTAACAGGTTAACAACGTCCCCAGCAAATATACTGTAAAAAAATCAGAAAAGACCTGAAACCAGGGGAAAAGAAAGAGAAAGAGAAAAAAAGAAAAAGAAAAAGATAAAAACAAACAAAAAGAGAACAAAAAAAACAGAATATGATCAAATGTGATCAGGCTAGTGCATAGATCAGTGCCACACACTAAATTTTGGGCATATTTTGGTCTTTTAGAAGAAAGTGCCTCCTAAAATTTTAAAGGAAGAAAGACTTATATATGTACAAAATCCGAGTTGATACAATGAAGGGATGGAAGATGAGTGTAAAGATGAAAATTATAAAAGATTTTATAAAAGGAATTGATAAGAAGTTGTTTGAAAAAAGAAAGATTTAAAAAAAAAGAAAAGAATAAAAAAAGGGAGAGAATGTGATCAGGCAGGAGACTAGAACAAAGCCATACACTAGTGATTTAGGGTATATTTTGATCCGTTAGAAGAAACTTATCTCAAAATGTTAAAGAGAGAACAACTTTATATGCCAAAAATAAGGGTAACTACTACTAAGGGATAAAGTATGACTTTAAAAATGAGAAGTAAAGATATTTTTTTAAAAAAGGGATTGATGTTGGTTGAAAAAGGGAAAAAGAAAGATTCAAAAAAAAAAACAGCTAAAAAAATATTAACTTTGAAAAACTAATGAATCATGGTAAAAAAGCCATGAATTCTATGTGCAGTATTCCCCTAGCGCTGGAGTTCTCCCGTTCTCCTTGATCGGTAAACTTGGTCTTGGCTTGCTGGCTGTTCGTGCTGATCTTCTGAGGGAGGGGCCTGTTGCCGTGGTTCCCAAATGTCTTTGCCGGAGGCGGAATTGCCCCGCCCTTGTCGGTCAGGGCTAAGCAAGCTGCTCGGGTTTGCTCTCAGGATCTTTTGTTCCCTGCAAGCTCTTGGTACAGCTTTGGAGGACTAGAGTGAAAATGGTGGCCTCCCAATCTCCGCCCGGAGGAGCCGAGAACTCAGGGCCCCACTCCTCAGTGCGCCCCCAGAGAAAAGCAGTCAGTCACTCCTGTGCCCGGTCTCCGGCCGCACTCCGCGCTCACCCAGCCTGTGACCGAGTGTTTCTATCTCTGGCACCCGACCCTGTGTGGAGTCTCCAAACCCAGCAGATCCCTGTGGTGCGCTCCCATGCCACTCCTTCCAGGAGAGGAAGAGGAGTCTCCCCGGATCTGCCACTTGTTGGGTCCGTGCTGGAGGAGCAGTGGCCCGACTGGGCCGCGGATCACAGTTTATGGCAACCCCGAGCTGAGAGCCCGCGCCTCGGCTCCGTCTCTGCAGCCGGCTTCCCCGCTCCAATACCTGGGAGCTCTGCCACACTCAGGCACCCCCGGTCTTTCTGTGACCCCGAGGGTCCTGAGACCACACTGTCCCACGAGGGTTCCACCCTCAGCTTAGCCACCAGAGTGACGTCCCTCAGCGGAGCCGACTTCTAAAAGTTCTGATTTTGTGCTCCGCGGCTCTATCACTTGCCAGAAGCGGCCGACGGAGGCCCCCTCCCCCGCCGTCTATCCTCCCGAATATCGCCTCGGATTCACTTCTCCGCACGTCCTACCTTCCAGTACGTGGTCGCTTTTCTGTTCGGAGAGTTGTTGCTATTCTTCTCTTTGATCTCCTGTTGAATTCGTAGGTGTTCAAAATGGTTTGCTCCCTATTCAGCTGAATTCCTGAGACCAGAGGAAATCCAGATCGCCCACTCCTCCGCCATCTTGCTCAGCCCTCGACCAGAGTTGTATAGAACTGCCCTAAGTAGCTATGACATCTTGGATGAATCACTCAGATCTCTTTGTACAGCACTTTGCTCATATGTTGCCTGGCTATTTATTCCTATACTTTGTGCATCTTCAAATTTTTGTAAATAACTTTTTTTTTTAAGATTTTATTTATTAGAGAAAGAGCAAGCACGAGCAGGGGGAGGGGCAGAAGGAGAAGCAGACGCCCACACTGGGCTTGATCCCAGGACCTGAGCTGAAGTCAGATGCTTAACTGACTGAGCCACCCAGGCCCCTGTAAATAACTTTTAAGCCAATCGTTTTTTTAAGTGTCTTTGTCAGACTAGCTGTGACACTAGTTAATCCTACCACATAGCAGACAATAAAAGATTCCAAAGACCATTTAAATCTTTTTTAAAATCTACCCAAGATCCTTTCAACATCTTCCTACTGTACTCCATGGGAGTATTACCATGTTACTTCTAAATAAATTTGCAAATTGCTCAGTAAATGTAAGTTATGAGAAATGGTGATAAGTTGGGGTAATGACTAAGGTAAAATGACCCGTTATATTGCTCATTTGTTATAAAAATAAAGTTTAAAAGGGACTTCAGAATTTCTCTGCATGGATGGAACTGAAAAGATAAATGTACAAAAGTATAGTTGGATTTTTTTTTTTAAGATTTTTTATTTATTTATTTGACAGGGAGTGACAATGCGAGAGAAGGAACACAAGCAGGGGGAGTGGGAGAGGAAGAAGCAGGCTCTCTGCCGAGCGGGGAGCCTAATGCGGGGCTTGATCCCAGGACCCTGGGATCATGACCTGAGCCAAAGGCAGACCCGCTTAATGACTGAGCCACCCAGGCGTCCCTAGTTGGATTTTTTTTGTTTAGTTTCTGGTGTGAAGCCTGTTGATATTTGTCATTTGTTTACTTCCTAAAACAGGAATGTTAAAGGTATAATTGTCTTAGTGAACTAATTTGCTGGTTGTTTTTGATGAAGATATTAATAATGATAGTATTATAATGTCATTGAGCACCTATAGTCCGCCATACCCATATGAGTTGTGTGTATGTGTGTGCATGTGTTTGCGCTTTTCCTTTGAAGTGACCAGTGCTGAACCTCTGCTTGCGTATTATCAGTGAGTGAAGAACCAGATCCGTGCCTAAGTGAGGTAGGAAGAACATGATATACCTTTTTTTTTTTTTTAGATTTTATTTATTTATTTGAAAGAGAGGTAGTGAGAGCAGGAATACAAGCAGGGGGAGTGGGAGAGGGAGAAGCAGGCTTCCTGCCAAGCGGGGAGCCCGATGCGGGGCTCGATCCCAGGACCCTGGGATCATGACCTGAGCCGAAGGCAGATGCTTAACGACTGAGCCACCCAGGCGCCCCGAACATGATTTACCTTAATAGCTGCAACATATTGACAGAGAAATTTGAATAGCACTAATATATTCTAGGGTAATGGCCAGACGTGAAATACTTTCACCTCAAATATAATTTATTCTCACAGTTGAAGCTTCAGAGCACAATGAAAAAGAGCCTTCATGCCAGATTCCAACCCCCTTTCTATGAATTAGTGGTTGTATGATTTTTGGCAAGTTATATAAATTCCATAAATTTATTTTTCCAATCAGTTAAACAAGATAATAGCATCTGCTGCCCAATATTTTTGTGAAAACAGGTAGTATAACATTAAAAGCTTTTGGTACATTTTCTGAAATGTACTCAGTACTTAGTTTTCTATTTTTTGTTACTACTAATATCTTAATACCTAGAACAAGATTCTAATGTCCATCAAAATGTTTATTCTCTTTTACATAATGTTTCATCCAACACAGGTATGGCATCATCTAAGTTCTATTTTTTTAAATTTTGTAATAGTTGTAGATTTTCAAAAAAGTTGCAAAGACAGTACGGAGAGTTCATGTAGATTGCTTACCCAGTTCCCTCTCTTGTTCACAACTCACATTATTATGGTCCATTTGTTACAAGGAAGAAACATTTAGATATCATGACACCTTAATCTCTTATGATCTACGAGAAATTTTCAGACTTGTTTTAGATGACCTGGACAATTCTGAGCAGTATGGGTTAGAATGTTCCTCATCTGGGTTTGTTTGATGTTTTTTTTTTTTTTATAGTAGACTGAGGTTAAGGGTTTTTGGGACAAGACCATAGAGAGTGCCATTCTCATAAAGTGATATCAAGGGTGCATACCATCAACATGACTTGTCACTGTTGATGTTAAACTTGATCACCTGGCTGAGATGGTATTATCAAGTTTCTCCATTGTAAAGTTATTCTTTCTTCCCTTTTCCATACAGTACTCTTTAGAGGCAAATCACTAAGTGCAACCCATTCTGAAAGGGGAAGAAGAAAGTTAAGCTTTGCCTCCTTGAGGGTGTGTATCTACATAAATTTGGAAATTCTACCTAAGGGGGATTTTTGTCTCTTCTCTCCCATTTACCTATTTATTCAAATACACACACACACACTCTGTATATACATACACTGTATATTAACATATACATATCTACACCCTATATATGTGTATGGGTACATAAGTATTGATCTAAACTCTAATAATGACCTGGCATGCTGTAAAGTTAAGTTAAAGAGCTGATATCATCTTTGCTATTAAGACCTTTTTAGTGGGCGCCTGGGCGGCTCAGTTGGTTAGGAGACTGGCTTTGGCTCAGGTCATGATCCCAGGGCCTGGGATCGAGTCCCACATCGGGCTCCCTGCTCGGCAGGGAGTCTGCTTCTCCTTCTGACCCTCTCTCCTCTCATGCTCTCTCTCTCACTCTCTCAAATAAATAAATAAAAATTTAAAAAAAAAGACCTTATTAGTGATATTCTCTGTGAAATGGGGTAAAACTACTGAGGCAGGACAGGATGGACCAACAAAAACAAGTTCAGATATTAGGAAATATTGATTCAAGGCTCTGACTCTCTGCTTACTAGCCAGATAGCCTTGGTTAAATCAGTTTCCTCCTTGAAATTGATTTTTCTCATCTGTGAATGGGGCTGTAAATACTCGGTCCTCTGTTGTAAAGTATAACATAAATATATATGTATATACTTTGACCCCTAAACACTTCAAAGTGAATATAAAATTATATTTATTACTAGTAATATCAATCACATCCATCTCCAATGTTTAAAGTGATGGGAAAAGGGGAAGTGACAAACAAGCATTTTAAAAAGTTTTTAACTGTGAGTGATCCTATCAGAATTTTCTCTGTGCTGGCATCTTTTTGCTATCTTGTTGTTTTCAAAGTTATTTTCAATTTGAAGTGTGCTAAATAACAACCCTCCGTGGTAGTCACTAGCCATATGTGGATATTAAAATTTTAATTAATTAGAAATAATTTAAAATTCAGTTACTGATCTAATTATTAAACACATTTCAAGTACTCAAGAGCCATATGTGGCTGGTGGCTACAGTGTTCTACAGCATAAATATGGAACATTTCCATCATCCCAGAAAGTTTTGTTGGATGGCGTTGCCATCGAGGCTCACAGCTTCTTTCCTCTTGGTCCCGACATCCTTCTAACTTCCTATTATACATTGGATTCTTTGTGCCACTATCCTCTGCTATCTTCTTCAAAAAGTTTACAGGGCCCCTTGGAAGCAAGTTCTTAGATGTACCCCTTTGTTCAAGGTCAGACCCCATCAAACAGCAGCAGCAAATACAATACTTACTGTCAGCAGTCCCATGAATTATTAATATATTTTCTTCTTTTAAGCCATGAATATTATGTAGCACACTGGATGCCTATAAAGGAAAGCACAAATATCTATGTATATATAGATCTACCTGTATTTGCAATTTGACTGAATTTTTAGAACAAATAAACTCTTCTTTCTTCATTATTTTAAATTTGTTACCTGGTAAGTGCTTTCTTCCCGAGATGGCATACCAAGGTATCTTTCAGAGAAGGCTGAGGCTGTGACCCAAGAAAACAGAAATTTAAGAATAAACTAGAAACCATTTGACTAGTGTATTTCATTATTTAATTTCTACATTTCACATTTAATTGTCATGCTCCAGTAAAACTGATTGAATCAGGAAGGTGATAAACAGCTAAAAAATCTATCTTTTAACACATGATAAATGAGCTCACTTGATCTCTTCTGCATTGGGATTTTCTTTTTTTTACAAATCAATACATTATATTAAGTCAATCTGTAGGAAGTACTCACCATACAACTTCAAGTCTGTGATGGGTGCAATCACTGATCCACATTTAAAAAGTTTTTCATCTGATTTTAATATCATTGATGCAATATAGCCACCGTACCCCTGGCAAAATTAAGAAAAATATATATATGTATATATAGAGAGAGCGAGAGAGTGAGAGTGTTTGTATCAATTATCCTTGGAGATATTTTTAGCTTTTAATCACTGGTAATATACATAATAGACTGTCTTACAATGTCTCAGACCTGAGAAAAGAATACACTAAGATCACTTTGTATAGATGAAAATTTTGAAAAGAATTTAAGTTTTTATATAACACGCTATTTTAATAACTTTAGGTAAAATATAAAATCAATTATATATCAACATTGTCCAGTGTTTGCTCTTTGATTTCATGTGGTATATCTGGGAATAACTCCAAATAATTAAAAGCTAGGGAAATATAGCACTTATTAAATCATAAATCATTTCATCAAATCAAATATATACATTTAGTGAAATATTTAATAATGATAGTTATGTAGAATTAGGAAAGGAGAATTAAATATTTAAAATATCTCATCGCAAATATAGATTCTGCTTTCAGTTCCACACACCTAAATATTTGAAGCAAGTGAGGTTGATAAAAAATGTTTCTAGTTACATGAGTTGGATTATTGTTTAAATTTAATTTTAAATATCTAAATTTATCTTGCAATGCTTTTGAACTAATTTAATTATAAATTCTTAAAAAAATAAATTAAGATGTCCAGTTTTCTTTTGTAGCCCATGATTTGACCAGGAGAATTCCAGAGGAGATTTTAACAATTTAGTAGATTTGGGCTAAGGGAATGACCTACTGAGTTACATATTCATTTTAGAAATTAATATTTAGCCATGCTCTGGGCAATGTTCTTCATCTTGCTGGACATCAGAGTACCCTGGGAGATATTTAAAAAAAAAAAAAAAAGAAGACCCAGGACTTAGCCTCAGCAATTCTGATGCAATTGGTTCATGATGAGGTCTACTTTTGAAAGATTACCAGATGATATTAGTGTGGTCCAATGCAGTAGGAATCTGTTATTCTCACTAAATTCTTGAGATGAGAAATACAGAATTTCATATGCTTATTTGGAACATTATTTAAAAAAGTGGGATGATTGACATCAAAGTCCCAATTGCAAAGATTACTTAAGTGTCTGAAAGAACCTATGTGAAGAGTAGTAGAATATGCCACTTTGGCCTATTGATTATTTTGAGCTGCAGACACTTGGAAAAGAGCAAATGCAGGGAAAGGCTTTCTCTGAACTCCACTTATCTGCCTAAAGATGGATCTTCCAAAAGGAACTCAGTTGTCATAGATCCCCTCCCTGGGAATTTCATCAACCTAGAAGATTGATTCTTGTCACTAGAAGTCCACAGCACACCTAGAGAGACTGTCATAAACTGTCACCCTTCCCGTCTGTTCTTCTAAGGGCCCATTCCTCTTTCCTAACAATCATTCACTCTCCTAAAAGGCCTACATCCCACTCTCCTTTTCCTATTAAAGTGCTATTTAAGCCTGAATTCTAGGCCCACCTCAGAGAGTTACTCACTTTTCCCTGGGTATGTCTTATGTATGTATGTCAATAAACTTCTGCTTGTTTTTCTTTTGTGAATCTGTCTTTCATTACAGGGGCCTCAGATAAGAGCTCAGAAGGACAGAAGGAAAATTATTTTTCTTCCTTTGCGTATGTTAATTTAGTACTGAAACATTTAGCTAGTACCCAGAAGCTTGAGCAAATCTTCTTCACCAATTGGTAAATGAGGGAAATAAAATTATCCTTTACAGAGATAAACCACCACAGAGTGTCTTTACTCATTCTTTTTGAAAGATACAAAAATATCCTTAGGTCAGCAAAGTTCAGAAGCATTAGCCTTAAAAGACTAAAGAAAGAAGTGGGGGGGGGGGAAGAAAAATAATTTCCCTCTCTCCTTCTGAGTTCTTGGCCGAGATGCCTTGTAATAAAAGAGTATCAAGAAAAAAAAAGTTTATTAACATGAATACCTCACATACACATGGGAGATACCCAGTGAAACTGAATAATTCCTTGAGGTGACCCAAGGCAACACCTTAAATACCATCTTTAGCCAAAGACAAAGATGTTGGAGGGAGCTCAGTTATGGGAGGCTACCAGGAAAAGAACTATAATCAAGGTTAAGCTTTGTTAGATTTAAATCCAATTTGGAGTCAGTGCCTTCTCCATTAATAAAAGTTTTGTATGATTTAGAGTCAACCTTCTCATCCTGGTACAGGGAGAGAGACACAAATGGAGATTTATAAATGTAAACATCTTTTACAAAAGACTAATTTCTATTCTGTTTCCAAAGCTTCTCCTGTGTCTGCTGTTTCTTAAAATAATCAGCTCAAAATAATCCTTATGCCAAAGAGGCATATTCTGCTTCCCTTCAGAAGTATGCAGGGGTGGGATGAATTCTGCAAAGTAAGTAAATAGCTATTACAGAACAAAAGTGTAGAGAGCCCCTAAAAGTTCTGTCCTTAAGGGAGCTCTTCCAGTGTATTGTTCCGAGTTCTTGGACACGGAGGTAAGACCAAGGTGTTGTAGCCAAGAGGTTTCAAGTATTTCCCATGGGGCACCACTGTTCCCACAATGAAAAATGCACATCTCAGTTGGTAACTTTTCTGGTTCTAATTAGAGCAGACTTTCAACTGATTATGATTTTGGTTGTTCATATAACCTGACGACTTTGAGAGAACAGCTGAATATTCCAATCCATAGAACAACTGTACATCACAATTTAATAATAGAAATTAATAAATTGGTATTATGTTTTTTTAATCTCTGTTTCACATAAATCTCAGTCTGATTATCTTCAGGAACTAAGTAGAATGGTGTCTTCCAAAGGAGGCTCAGATTCTAGAACAGTGCTTGAAAGTTCATTCCAGTCACTTGGAGATCTTTTTAAAATGCGTGTTATGCTAATTCAGTAGATCTGGGGTGGGACCCAAGATTTTGCATTTTTAACAAACTCCCAGGGAATGCCTAGACTGTTGTTCCACATTTTGAATACTAAGTTCTTACGGTATAATAATATTAACAAATATACCTACCCAAACATCTCCCTAGCTTCAATCAGCATTCCCTAGACCAGTGGAGATTTAAACATATGCATCAATGCTCTCTGAAACAATTTAGTCTGTGGAGAATGGGCTGTGGAGCTTTCCATGTGATTTTAAAGTGAAACTAGGGTTGTAAATCTTTGCTGCTGCATAAAGAGTTGCATTTTACCAATTTTTATATGAAAATTTGAGATTAATGAAGCTAAATACTCTAAGACTTGATGATAGTGAAAGCTGTTGAATAAAATTCTCTCTATAGCATTCAAAAACCTAATCCAAAATGCTGCCTTAATTTGATTTATTTCAGCAAAATAACTTCTATTTTTAAATGAAAATCAACATTGGGAGGCATTAGAATAAATTAAATTTTAATTGCCCACCTTCCTCTGTACCATCTTATATTTACTCACTGAATGCAAGAGTAGATCATTAAAGAGTTCTCGGAAAATATATCCTGGACAAGGGTAGGAATCAGATGTAAGTTCTAGGTAGACAAAAGATGGTGATTTTAATTTTTAAAACAACTCCTGTCTAAGAGGAAGATGCCAGAAACTGTGGGTCATCATATTGACTTAGTCAATTGGATGGTGTTTTTTATTTGATACAGATCAAAAATAGTTAATGGTATAGGCTGTTCTGTTCAATTGTGCTGTCATTTTATTGGTTTCTCAGTAATCACATTTTTCCATTCACTGTTACATCCTTTCCATTTTCATAGCATTTTAGCATTACTTACACAATTTTAACATTGATCTTTTAAAAATTTTTATTCAGTGGACTTAAATGTTTCCTGAGAATATTTTATCTTAAAAAAGTTATATTCTACCCATGATGGAAGAAACTGAATCCAATAGATAGATGGACATAGAGGAGCCAGGGGGTGGGGTCTTTAATAACCATTTTACTGAAAACTTATATTTTCATGCATCATGTGTTTTCAGATATTCATTAAATGACTTTTTTGAGTACTCGAGAGTTGATGAATACAGTCAAAAAGAAATACTGACAGAACTGAGAAAAAGGTTTTTCCTAGCCTTAGACTTAAGATTCTTTGTGAACCACATCACTTATGGCACATAATGTTTTGAAATAAAAATACACTACTTATGAGTAACACAATTTATTGCATTGTATTATTTTACATTAAATCTTTTTAATTTGTTTAATGTTATCACATACATTTTATCACAATTTTTAGAAACCCATCTTATATCCTTCATATTATATATATTAATAAAAGCTTCAAACTTTAAAAGTGACTGCCACTAACAAGCCCTATCTCAATTGAGAATATATAAAACTATAAGCAATAATTACCTCCCTGTCAAGTTTTTTTTTTTTTTAATATTTATTAGAGCACAAGCAGGGTGGAGGGGTAGAGGGAGAGGGAGAAGCAGACTCCCTGCTTAGCAGGGAGCCTGATACAGGACTGGATCCCAGGACCCTGAGATTATGACCTGAGCCAAAGGCAGACACTTAACCAACTGAGCCACCCAGGTACCCCCTAAGTCAGGTTTTAACAAGCTTCCATATTAATGCATATGTTTGTACGTTTTTTTCTTTTAACCTTCCTCAGATATCCATGTTTCTTGCCTTCTCAAATTCCCTTTTCCTAGGTCAAACGTGATTTCTTAGTCAAATCTTTCCTGTCTTACAAATGGAACTGCTATATCTTCCTTAATCTTGGGCCCCAATTTTCCTCCGTGCTTAATTTTCCTTAATTGTTCTATCACTGACATTTTATATACTTTACTGATTTTTTAAATTTGTTTCTTTCCTCACTAAACTAAAAATCCAAAAAATGTGTGTGTGTTTGTGTATGTACGTATGTGTATGATTGACATATGTCCAGCACTTTGAAAAGTAGTAGGCACATAGTAGACATCTGATAAATGTTTGTGGAATTAATTTTATTCCCCATTGATGTAGCCTGGTAATCATAGCAATATCAGTTCTACATATGATGTTTATAGGTTTTGAATTTTGCCACCTACTCTCAATTCATATAATTAGGTTGGTTTTTTTTTTTTTAATAAAAGTCAGAAAATTTTCTAGTTTTCTTAGCTTTAACACTTAGATATAATTAATTGAGAGAATGAACATTAGAATTATTATATATTATGTGAGGTTAGGTTAGGTTCTGGGGATAATGATATGAAGTTTTTAAAAAAAAGTACTACCTATCAGGACTAGTGGGAAGTACCTAAGGGAGTAATGCAAAGGGATTTCGTAACTAAAATGAAAGAAAAGCTGCTGAAGATTAATAACCTAGACATTCAAGTGAGTAATTTAAGAACAAAATGGATTTAAAAAGTGGAAGGAAAAAAAATAAGGATAGTAAGGGTAGAAATTAGTGAAATAGAAAAGACAAATTGAGAACAACTAAGCCAACATATGGTTCGATAAAAGAGTTAAGGATGGGGGGATGGAAGAAAGACAAGCAGGGGGAATAAGAGCAATTAAGAGAGAGTGCTCTAGCAAAGGCAGAAGGGCACTCATAAACCAAATGAGGAGTCAAATGGGGCATTACCCCCACTAGTGAAATGATTAAACATAGAGTATATACTATGCTTTGACAACAATCTTTAAAAATATATGAAATGGAGAAAAATCTTTTAAAAGTACTAAAACTGATTCCAGAAGAAATGGAAAAATCTTTTTTTTTTTTTTGAAAGATTTTATTTATTTAGTTGACAGAGATAGCACAAGTAGGCAGAGAGGCAAGCAGAGGGAGAGGGAGAAGCAGGCTCTCCACCGAGCAGGGAGCCCAATGCGGGACTCGATCCTGGGACTCTAGGATCATGACCTGAGCCGAAGGCAGTCGCTTAACCAACTGAGCCACCCAGGTGCCCAGAAATGGAAAAATCCTAATATTCTTGTATTGATTAAATAAATTTAAACATTAAATATTTCCAACAAAGAAAACAAAGCCTCATAGAGCTTTGTAATCTAATTCCAAAAGTGCAAGATCATTACTCCCCAGCCAATTTGATGAGTTTAAGATAACTTAATTTGATACTGAAATGAAATAAGTACATTCCAAGAAAAAAAAAATATAAGAACTTTAAAAGTCTTAAAGCTAACAGCGTTCCTTTATATGATCAGAAAGCTACCTTCTAAATTATAATTCAGTCACAGATACTATTTTTTAATTGAAATGGGATATTTTTTCCATGTAAAATCTAATTGTTTCATTTGTTTATATCCCAGGTCTTTTGTATATTTAGATTGCCAGAGTCAATTACCTGAGGCTCATCAGTTCCCTAATAAAGTGATAAATATGGGATTTTGAACTTCTAAATTTGAGGCCTTGGACTTTATTTTTTCCTGTCTGTAGATTAAAATCTAACTTTTTGTTAATATGAAGGACTCCCTGAGGTCTTTGCCCAGATGTACTCTCAATGTTGTCACCTCTCCTTCCTTTATGTGAACCTTAATGATAGTCAGTCACTTTATGTTCCTCAACTATGCTCTCCCTGCTCACACTGGGCATTATATGAAAGCCTTCTCCTTGTCCTCTGCTTGCTGAATGACTTTTACCATCCAGTAAAAGTTCCACTTTCTCTGTGAGGTATTTCACAACCTTCTGAATCTAAATTTCCATAGCAGTGAACGTTTGTATAGCTCATTTGATCTTTTAGACTAATTATGTGTGTAGTGAGTAGAGCCTTGAAATAGATAAGCCCTCAGTCCTTCATAATTATTACATGTATCAGGACCATTGAAGAATAAAATGTTCTCCACTATATGCACTTTTTTATGTGTGTGTGTGGTAAGAAACACATAATATTTACCAAAGTAACCACTTTTAAGTGCACAGTTCAATAGTGTCGTGTTTTCACATTATTGTGAAACAGATCCCTAGAACTTTTTCATCTTGCGAATCTGAAATTCTATTACCTATTAAGCAATCAACTTCCCTTTTCCCCACCACCTAACAACCAACATTCCACTCTCTGTCTTCATGCATTTCACTACTCTAGATAAGTTACGTAAATGGGATCTCACAGAATTTGTCCCTCTGTGACTGGTTCACGTCACCAAGCACAGTGTCCTCAAGGTTCATCCATGCTGTAGCATATGATAAGACTTTGCTTTATGCACTTGTTAATTTGTCTAGAGTTTCCATTTCTTTGGAATGATCACTTGCTTAGACATTTCCATTTTTTCACTAATATCTTTACTGTTAGCGATGGGCTTTCATTTATTTGTTTGTACTTATTTCAGAGGAGCATTGTCCCTATTGATCTCTTGAGTATTACTGAGAACAAGAATAAAATAAAGCAAAGACATGATGCACTGCAGGTATCTGAAGTCAGGGAAGAATATGTGCTGATTTACATGTTACTCGTTTGTTAAACAGCTTTTCTTATACCCACTTGTCAGTGAACACCAGTAAAATTTATACTCCAGTAAAATGATCAGATATTCCTGTCATGTATCTCTGGGTTCATTTATGGATAGTAAAACGTATTTTATGTTTAAATCCATGAACAACAATAATTTGCTTTGTCTCTGAATTAAAATAGTACCAGATCTCCTTCCTTTCATCTTAGTATCTGTATGGTGTCTAGCCTCGTGATACAGATAAACTAGGTGACTAGTAAGTATCTGTATGGAGTCTATTTCCCTACTGTGAAAATGATGTTGAAACTGACATAAAAATTATGGCAGTGAGAAATAAATACCATGCAGAAAACACTAAAGACATAATTATGCATATTGCTCATCTTTTAGTTTTTTTTTTTTTAAGATTTTATTTATTTGAGAGAGAGAACGAGAGAGAGAGCACATGAGAGGGGGGAAGGTCAAGGGAGAAGCAGACTCCCTGTCAAGCAGGGAGCCCGATGCGGGACTCGATCCAGGGACTCCAGGATCATGACCTGAGCCAAAGGCAGCTGCCCAACCAACTGAGCCACCCAGGCACCTCATCTTTTAGTTTCTAAGCCCTGTCTGTCTTCCCCAAGGCTGTGGTACTTGATCCTTCTATAGCGAACACCCTGCTTCAAGAGCTTTATAGAACTGGCTCCCTTTTGTTATTTAGGTATCAGCCTAAATACCATTTAATCCAAGGGACCTTAGTTGACCACTTAATTCTAATAACATTGGCCCTTCCCAGAGTTAACTTTTGTCTACTTATTTTTTGTTTTCCTTATAAAACTTATTGCTATATGAAGCTATGTTTTTAATGTATGTGTTTATCTATTTCTCCTTTCTAGAAGATACGCTTTATGAAAACAGATTTTGTTGTTGTTCAGTTGTTGTTCTTCTAATACCAGCACCAATTAGATAATAAATAGTTGCTGGATTAATAAATGACAGAATGTGTATAGTATTAATTATAATATTACATTTTAAAGAATAGTACAGAAATATTATAGTAAAGTGAAGAAATTATATGTACAGATACAAACACATACACATATGTATAAATATGTACTTTATATACATATAAAAATACATATACACAACATTTCTATTTACCTTTCCAAAAATGCTTAATCTTTTGGAGTCAATGTATGGCTGTTTCAGTAAAAATCTGCAATGAGAAAAAAAATACAATTATATTTTCTTGAGTCAAATGCATATGGGAATTCATTCCGGGCATCCACACACATGCACACATACACACAAAACCCAGATCTCAAATTAGGAATACTTTAGTGGCTGGAGCTCTATTTATGTTGAAAGATCATAGATTCTAAAATCTTGCTACTCAAAGTGATGGTCCAGTTGTTGATACAAATGCAGAATTTTGGGCCCCATTCCAGACCCACTGATCTACATTTTGATTCTATCCTAGCCAATTTCTGTGTGCTGTTTTAAAGAACCTACTAGATTTCTTGGTCACTCATGCCTGTGTGGGAATAGTATCTGTGAAAGTTTAGGAATTGTAGTTAACTGGGAAGTAATAGACATTGTAGATTATTGTAAATAAATAATAGAGTGGTTAAATTAAGGTTTCTCCCATTTTTTTTTTTTTTAAGATAGGGCGTGGGGAGGGGCAGAAGGAGAGGGGGAGAGAGAATCTTAAGCAGGCTCCATGCCCAGCACAGAGGCTAATGCTGGGCTTAATCTCACAACCCTGAGATCATGACCTAAGCTAGAATCCAGAGTTGGACGCTTAACCAACTGAAACACCCAGGCGCTGTAAGGTCTCTCCCATTTTCATAAATCCAAAGTAAATTTTAATTCCAGAGGGGAAGTAAGATAATTGTTTTATTTGATGCTAAGAGTGAAAAGTACTGGAAAAATGCAATAGTCTATGTGACTAACTTAGAAAAACTGTCCATTCACTAAAGTATAAATCTCTGAATCAGTATTAGTAGTATTAATGTATCATATACTTAGCTTCTGTCATTATAAGAAAAACAGTAGGAAAATGTGCACCCACTTACTTCACAGCTGCTATTTGGTCCTTTACTTCCACTGAACCTAACCTTCGATGAATCTCCTGCAAAATTTTCAGGCCCTGGAATCCACTTCCTCTGCCATCAAATCGTGCTGTGATGACATTATCTGTGTCAACAAGTACTGAATCCCAGTCAATATGGAACTTATCTGTAACCAACTGGCCTCCTGGTTCTTCATCCCTGTAAATACCAACACATTGGACCAAAACAAGAGCAATTGGCACTGTGGTAGAAATTTTAGCTTTCACACTTACTATTTAAAAATTTTGGAAAAGACCCATGTGGGCTATTAAAATTTCTGTTAATTCTTGATAATAAACCTGAAAGTATAATGCCATTTTCCTTTGTAAAATTTCAAATGAAAAGTTCTCTAATGAACTGAAAATATGAAACAAGATTTAAAACTGTTCTAAGAGATTATTTTAACTCATTTTTCAAATGAGAGAAATGAAGGAAAATACATTCACATTCCATTGTCATTTCTAAAGAATAATGATCAAGTTGACATAAAGGTCCTACTTTATTGAATTTCTTCCAATGTGTTTTAGAAATGTCCTGCAGATGGTATACAAGGGCCAAAGGATCTGATAGAGATCAGAACCATTTATGGAGACTTAATAATAGTTCAATAAGCATTATAAGGACAACAGACCCAAAATGAAGTCACTTTTACTAAATTTCACCAAAACTTAAAACCTAACTTAAATGCAATTTCATCCTCTCCCAGGATTGGAATTTTAAACCAATCACATTGGAATTTCATGATCTATGCTAGTGAGGTAATCTACATGTTAAGACCCTTCCCATAGCCCCCATCTTCCCCTTAAGGGAAGGTGACCTGGGATGAAACAGTCTTACTTTTTTTGCTAAAACCGTTCTGTCCTACCCCATTCCTGTCTATAAAATCCTTCCACTTTGTACAGGTCTATTTGCTAGATGGGATGCTGCCCAAATCATAAATCATTGAGTAAAGTCAATTAGATCTTTAAATTATTCAATTGAATTTTGTTTCTTACCACAAGAAATGGACAATCCTAAAGAATTTCAGACTCAAAAAGAAATATTGCATTAACATTCCCTGTATTTTTTTTTCTGGTGGAATTCTCACTAAAGAGAATTTAAGGATACATTGAGAAAAAATTATTTTACAGCACTAAAGTTAACAAGAAAAGGAAAGACATAGGTTTGAAAAATTTGAAAACTAGAAGTAAAGAAAGACATGCAGGTTATAAAGCATGAACATTGTCTCTGGAGGGATAAGGTGGTCAAATTTTAAAAAGTCAGATTACAATGGTACAGTGGTATCTTATTTTCTAGAATATAGAAAAGGTAAAAAAGCAGCCTCTCATAAAATCACAGATTATCTAGATCCAAACCTAGATATAGTTCAAACATGCATTTGTCCATGTGATAGATTTAAAGAGCATCAAACATGCAATTTTCTGAGAACGTCTCCAATTTTATTTGAGCTGCATACCAGAAATTTTCACCCTATTCACTCTCCTGTCAAAACACCAAACTTTCTTGGCTGCATTATGCTTATGTGTTGCTTAGAAGCACCAGTACATAACAATACACAAACTAATCCTCATCAACAAGCTTTAAGGTTATCAGATTTGCTAAAGAAAATAACTTCTGGGCAGCAAATGGAACTGAACTGGTACAGGGGCTGTGTGAAACCAGTGAGTTTAGGTAAAGGAGGAGGTAGGGAATGGGACAAAATAATGGACAACTAAAATTTACTAGATGCTGTTATCAGCTAACTTTTGTCTCTCAAAATCCATATGTTGAATCTCTAATAACGCCTACTGCCTTAGAATGTGACTGTATTTGGAGATAATGCCATTCCAGTGGTGAGTCCGTTAAAATCAGGACTTTAGGGTGGGCCCTTATCCATCTGATTGGTGTCCTTAAAAGAAAATCAGGACACAACAGAGACCTGAGGTGCATGAATCATGCAGAAGAAAGACCCTGTGAAGAGGCAGCAAGAGGGAAACCAGCTGTAAGCCAAGGAGAGAGGTTTCAGAATAGGTAAAACCTGCTGACTCCTTAATCTTAGACTTCTGTTCTCCACAACTGTGAGAAAATAACATTTCTATTATTAGTATGCCCAGCCCTGGTAAACTACTACAGATGTCTTTTGTAGTTTAAATACTTAAGATCTATTATTTTATTTACTATACACTACCAAAATTTATTTAACCTTTCTGGGGAGGAAGCTGTCTTTTGCATGGCTTATTACATGTATTATTATTCTTATCCTATAAATAAACTGTGCTATGAAAGTGGGTTAATCATGATCTCCCTCCATCCCCCTCTAAATCACACAATTAATGATGATCCCATGACCCAAATCTAAATCTGTTTTGTCCTTCCATGGTGTCTGCAATCTTTAGCTCTTCTTGTAATTTTATTTTTAATTTTAATTTTTAGTTTTTGCAACATTACCTCTTTATCTCTTTATCAGATTATTGGGAATTGTTACTCCAAATATCCACATGCTCATACCTAGAATTCTGATTGCCTAGTTCAGAATGAAGTGTGGAGTTGCTATTTTTTCCAGATTCCCGGGTGATACTGATATAACTTGTCTATCATTTGAGAAATAGCATGAATCATTATGCCTAGCACATTATGCCGGAACACAGAAAATGCTGTTGAACTAGATCTTTTCAGGGAAAGTAGACTCATGTGAGGTTTTAAATGGAAGGACCTTAAAAAGCCTTTAGTTTATATAAAGATACTATATTTTGAAGCTTGGGGATTTATTGCAAATACTAGAAAGCAAACCATCATTCACAGAGAATAAGGTACAATGATTAACTTCAGTTTTTAAGCTGAGTAAAAATATGACCATGAGTCCTAACTTTACTCTGAATATAATAGATAGGCAAGAAACTAAAACTCCCAAGATTCAGTTTCCTTATCTTTAATGATGGCAAGATACTGTCGTTTTCCTCAGAGAGTTTTGTATGCATTAAATGACATAATGTATTTGAAAATACTCTCTGAAATATAGTAAGCAATTTAAGACAATTATTAAATTCATGAAACCTCTGTTATTATTTTGTTTGCAGCCAGTGTTGCTTGTTTTGAGCATATTTCCTTGCAGTTAGAATTGGAGAACTGTATAAAAGCTTTGGGCCAATTGTACAGAAATTAAACTGGGCAGTGTCTATGGATAAAGGTATTGTGCCATGTCATATGAGATATTATGTCAGATGGACGAATGATACCTAAAGACTTACAAGAAAATATAAAAGTTAATCCACAGATCCTTGGGAGTGATGATCAGAGTGCTGTCCTTTATTAAAGCAGAATTTTCCAACTTTACACACTGGCAGCAGCTCTAAGGTAACATTGTAAAATGTTTTGTTGACATGGAAGATAATAATTTTCCAATTTACTTGTGAACTGTTGCAGTGTTCACAGCTACTTAATGAGTTCAAAACTAAATTAAGTGTAGACAAAATGTTAATAAGTCACATTTTATGGCAGGCAAATTATTTTTTAAATACAGTTTAAAATAACGCACATTTTTCAAACTTAATGATTAATAAATGGTTGTAGATTTTTATAAACAAAAACCTTCAATCCCTTACTCAGGCTTGAAATACCCAGAGAAAAATAACAATTCCACTCCTTTGGTATTTTCTCTAAATGGCCATTTTTAACTTTGAACCTTGTCTTCACAAGTTTTCAATGTTAGAACATGCAATGATATCAGTACATTACCAGTCAATGACTTTAACACATTTCTCCATCTAGGTGGGTTTGTTGTTCTTTCTTTTTTGGTGCATGGTACAGGCATATCTATTTCAAGGTGAGTTATGAAAGAACATGAATTGGTTATGCAGAATTGGCGAGCTTCAATTTATTTGGTTCTTTGTCTTTCTCTTAGTGTCATCTTCATCTTTTTTTTAAGCTCTAAGTGTTTATTATTTTTTTTTAAATTTTAATACCAGTATAGTTAACATACAGTGTTATATTAGTCTCAGGTGTACAATCATCTTCATCTTTTTTACTATGCTATTTTGTTTTACTCTCTCTGTTTCACATATCTCTGGGGGCCCACAGAAAGGAGGGTGTTTCAAGGTTGAGAGTAGGGACATACAATTTTGTTGAGGGTTGCAGTAAAAGAACAGTCCCACCTGTTCTTAGCAGTGGAGAGACTGCAGCAACATGAAATGTGTATTTCCTAACACAGGCAGCAAAATCAAATTAAGACTAAACTTTTCTTAGAAGTTAAAGTCTTGGAACGTTTATTTCAATACCTTCAGCACTAAGCATGTCTGTATGGATGAAGAGTTCAGGGTATGAGCATATAATAAAATATAGAAAGAAAGATGAGTAAACACAATATCCAATAGACTTTTAAAATGACAAAACAATCTTTATGACTTAACACCATGTATACCAAAACTGAATTCAAGTGAAGACCAACCAAATTGTTCAGACTACATGTTTGGTCAGGTTCACAAATTGCTATTTAAATTCATGTAAAGAGAGCTGAAGATCTACGTTTTGGTCCTGACTTTGTTAGGATATGCTGAGTTACCCTGAGTAATTATATGCAGCTTTTATTTTTATTTACTGTTTTTTTGTTGTTTTAAAGTAGTATGTTGTAAATAGTTAAGATCACATCCAGTACATTTTAAGAATTTTCCTAACCAGTAAAACTTGGTTACAATAGATGGAAGGAAAGTATTTTTGAATGAGTATACTTTCCTTGACTAGTCTATTGCATGGCAGAATTTCTTTTCCTACATGGTAGAATTTGAAACTGCTACACTAACAGCTGCTTATCTGTCCACTGGGGTGTGGAAGGAGGTGCCACAATAGAAGGTGAGTTTGACATAGGACATTTGCCTTAAACAATATTTGTCTTGCCTTAATCTGAAATTTACTTAATAAAAATTTATAGTTAGTGATGGTTTAGTTGTAACATACGGAGTTTGACCTTTTTCAAGCAATACATGCATAGTGATACATACTTTGGCTAAGGGCTTCTTGGCTAATTCCTTCTATTTCTCATTTTAAGATCCTTAGATTTCTTCTCATGGATGGATTGTTCTATACGCGGAATAACAAAATGACTCTTCTCATATATTTATTTATTGCAACATGTGAGAAATAACATTATTTTTTTCCTATCAGAGAACTGTTTCTTGTCCATATCCCCGTCTTCTTCCATTAAGAATATCACTAATATCTGCAACTTTCTGATCCGTGGTTTGTTTACAATATAATTTTTGGCTGAACAGCTTTGTTTTTTCTGAGTTATAGGGAAGTGTTTGATATGGTCAAGGTTAGTTAGGCTTCTACCTACGTCCTTTCTTACACTGGCAAAGCCTGTGTTTCTGGTGGTGGTTATGATAAGGCCTACCTGATAATATACACAAAATTAAGCTTATCAGCCAAATTCTCAAATTCTGTTACTCTTCAACACTTGTGTTCATATACTTGCATTCATAGACCCTGTTCAGTGTTAAACGTTTTAGAAAAATTGCATTAATCCACTGGGATTAGAGATTATAGAAATGTGGGGTGCCTTCCTGAAAAAGGGTACAGGTGGTATGATGATAGGACCAGATTGAGTTGAGCCCAGGTCCAGTGGCTTTAGACAATTTAGATAATTTCTGAGTCTTAGTACAACAACAGTCAAGTTTTTTTCTTTAGTCTAAGGGAAAATTCAGTTGCATTAAAAATGTTCTACTTTTCACAGTGGGTGGATCTTTCAGTTAATTCAGAATAAAAGGATTTGTACATGTAGACATTTGTGTGTGTGTATACCTGATTTCTTTCCACACACAGTCATGTGTATTTGTACATTGCATATAATACGTGTGTCCCTGTATGTGTAAGTTCTTTCTTCTCCTGCTTCCACAGATAGATAATTCTTCTGGCAACAAAACAAAACCAAGAGAATCTTACCCTGGTATACTCTTCTGGATTATAAAACTTGTGACATTGAAATTAGGTTTTTTTTAAGTCATTTTTTTCCCCAGTAGGTTTTCTTTATATTCAAAAAGCTACTGAAACAAGTAATTTGATGCTTTTTCTTGATCAGAATTTAGATCTCTGAATTTGGGAGGCTATTTCGTTTTAGTAAAATGGGATCTTTTTTATCCTTCTACTTCTCTACTCAATCTCTCCCCTTTCCTCCTATTTTTTTTTTTTTTTTAAAGAATAGGCTTCCTCATATCAGGATCAGTTTCTGACCTATTTTTCCTTGTTTTGAAAGGAATTCAGTTAGATTTTGTTCATTGATTTCTCTTGAATAAAAGCCAGAGATTGAATCCTTAGTATGATACGAAAACTGCATAACAATTATCATTAGAGCAATGAAGAAAAAGCAGAATCCAGTTCATTAAATCAAGTTATTTCTATTGTTGTAGGAAGCCAAAAAATGAAAAGCTTATCAGAATGTAGGTTGAGACACTGAACAGCATGGATATTAATGAGCCAGCTATAAAACTCAAAAATAGACTGTTAGTATTATCTACACAAAATTAACCTCAGGATAAACATCTTAGCACATGAAAATATTGGAAGAGAACCAACAGAAAAGGGCCTCAGGGATATCTCACAGAAATGGTGCAGTAAAATGGGAGCAAGTTCCAATCTCCTAATCATCTCTGCTGTCAAGAGTCTTACTACATTAATTCTTACCCATTGGCCAGTTTCCATTTGGGATACCTTCTAACAGAGTGGCTGAGGAGGTAGAAAGAAAAGGGAGTTTGGTGATATTTACTTTGAGTTGCTGGGAATGACTATATCATCACTGAGGTAGACCAGCATTTGATCCACTTCTTTGGATCTCTTTGGAGAGGGTCACAGTCAAAAGAAAGTTTAGCACGTTGCATAAACAGATCAAGAACAGATAAACTGGCCTTATTCTTGATGAGTATGTAACTGTTAGGTAAATCTCCTATACAGCAGGTCTGCTTTAGATATTATAATATAAAATATTCTACATGTTGGCTTAACAAACAGGAATTTTCCAGATGAAAATAGGACAAAGCATGTATATCTTAAAAGAAGGAGCAGTTGACTATCTCAACAGTGTCCTGTTTCTTCATTTTCTAATGGAGAATACAATTCAGCATTGGACTGTTGTGAAGGTTAACGTTGAGGCAAGCAATACATGGGCTACATATCAGGGATTACAGTGGATTCCTAGTAGAGAAATGGATGATAATTACATGCAAACTTTGAATCTGCATGTTATCCTCAATAGGGCTTCATTTACCTTCAATAGTATTTGGTGGTTATATACTTTTTTTTTCTTTCTAACTACAGAATCTGGATTCTAGAAGTCAGTTTATCAACTGAAAAATGTGCCTGTGTAAACACAGGTGATACTAAGCTTACTTTATGTGTCAATTAAATAGAAATAATAATAACTATAGAGCTAATTAGGGACAATTATTAGAAGAACCACTTTACAGTTTAGTAAACCAAGACACAGGTAAAGCAGCTGTAAACCATAGATGAATAACCTACATCTTTGAAAGAACACAATTATTAAAGTAGACCTTAGTGAAATATTAATTCTCTATCTTTGGCATCTAAATAATTACATTCTTAAAAAGAATTTATGATTCTTAGCTGGAATAAAGAATATAAGATTTTGAGAGTTTTATTTTTTTTTTTTTTTTTTTTACCAAGTTCTAACTCTGGGCCTTTTCATAAATTTATACCATATCTTTTAAATGCTTTTATCTCTAAAATTGTTTAGGGAAAAGTAGTAAAAGTCCCAAAATGTATCCTTTGGCTAAGTTTTCACCTCTTGGTAGATCTCTACCAGGTGACACTCTACCAAGCACTTCTGATTACAATATGTCCTATTGTACTCACTGGACTATGAGAAAAAAAGTAAAATAATGTATAAGTATTATTAAGTATTATCTTGTAAACAGTATGATATATAGATGATTTTTCCATGATTATCCATATATATTAAGATTTATGTGTACATATATTTTTTAAAGATTTTATTTATTTATTTGACAGAGAGAGACACAGTGAGAGACACAGTGAGAGAGGGAACACAAGCAGGGGGAGTGGGAGAGGGAGAAGCCAGCTTCCCGCCGAGCAGGGAGCCCGATGCGGGGCTCGATCCCAGGACCCTGGGATCATGACCTGAGCTGAAGGCAGCCACTTAACTGACTGAGCCACCCAGGTGCCCTGGTATTTCCACATTCTTAAAATGATGTCCCTTATCCAATAAATAATATTTTAAGATGCTCAGTAATCAATGTTAAAGAGAAGCACTGAAAAGATAACATGAAAATCAATCATTATCGGGCATTATCCAGAAAGATTATTAGAGAAATGAGAAATGGACCTCACATTTTTCTGAGTGGGATACCACATGGCAGAGAAACTGATTCATTCGAAGGCTGAATTTAAACACATTATAAACTCTCAAATCATTTATATCTCCCTCATTCCCTATCTTGATTGAATTCATTCCCAATGACTAACTCAGGGTTGATTGATTTGTTTGACATGCATTCATTCATTCTGTCAATATTTCTGAATACAAATACTATTCCTGTCATTGTTAAGGCAAAACAATATAAAAGGAGTTCTTATAATCAAGGAGTTGACAATTAATAGAAAAGAAAGCAAAGCAAACATTGTAATCTGGTGTGGTTATATAATAGAGGTGTGCATTGAATTTGAAGAAATACACCTTAAAGTGTTAAGGAGAAGTTTTCCAGCTGGCAAAAAAAAAAAAAACAAACCACACACACACAAAAACAGGAATGATTGAGAATGTGGTATTTTCCTGAATAAAGCAGTTTTTTTTTTTTTTTTTTCCTTTTGTTTTTCAGTATCTAGGGACTGAATCTCTACTAGGGGGTAGGTGGAGTCAGATTAAATCAGGAGAGACACATTTTCAGATATGGATCACACAAAGTTCACCCTAGCATCAGAGTAGAAAAGCAACTAAAAGAAGATAGAGCAACAAACTACGGAAAAAGAAGGGTAGGTAGAGAGCAGGGTGGCAGATTGGAATTGACTCATCCAGATATGGTGTCTGCCTGTGCGGGGTTTCAAAAGAAGAGTGTGGGCTCTTGGACAACCTCATTGGTTCAAAGATGAAGGCAAGACACTTGCAGTCCCATGAGCATGTTATCAAAATTTGAAACAATATCCATATTGTTTGTTGAAAGTATGTTTATCTGATGTTATCTTGATTGTTGGACATGAGTGGCTGAATAATTTCTCTCACTACATATGTATCAATTAATCATATCCTGCTATTTAACAGAATAATTATATAGAAAAGAGCTGACAAACAGCTCACTTCCATCTAGATGACCACGTTTTAGTACTCTGGTATGCATGACATTGAATGAATGCTGAAACTATCTAGATAAAAATGAATCATGATCTCCAGTTAGAATGACTTAGTGGAAAACTAATAGTGACTGCATTCATCTACTTTCTGGACATCATCCATTTATTCACTCAACATGTATTTTGGAGTGACTCTTAACTGCAAAAGCTAACTGGGCTGTGAGACATATGGAATACATAAAGATTTTAACATTTCTATTAAGGTGCTGAAATATTCCATAAGCCATTCTATAAATTATTTTTCTCAATTATTCACTTCTAAACTGGATTTTCCTCCAGAAGTCTTGGTCCAAAATCCAGTGGGAGTCACAAATTTCCCAGTAAGCCTATAAAAGCATCCTCATAAAAATTGTCACTAGAAAAGTGACAATATGATTGATATGCTTCAGGATATATGGAGGGCCTTTGGACAGAAGGCTATGGCTCTAGAAGGAAACACAGATTTGGAATTGTAATAAAATACAAATGGACAGATGAGGGTGAAAAGTTTCAAGAACATAAGATTGATGGGTGACCATAAATTTATTAGGATTTCAAGGAAGATGGATTCAGGAAGAAGGAGCAAAGTCATAGAGGCATGCCAGAGTATGTGCATTCTGGAAATTAATATGTTTCATAGTAACTGCCTCCCAGAGTTAGACATTTGTCAGGTGTAGCAATGATATGTTGAACATGAAAGAGTAGAAAATGGGAAGAGATGATTCCTTGCACTGAACTAAACTCCCCAGCTCCATACTGCTTCTCTTCATGGATATAGCAAACAAACAACTGTTCATTTTTAAATAACAGTACATCTGTCTGGATTGTGTCCTGCCAGGTTCTAGGCATTTAGGTTCATATGTATTTATCAAATAAACAT